>NC_057414.1:7056528-7255396 GCF_019320065.1 Cervus canadensis | reverse complement strand
ATCACAAAGACTCTGTGAAGTAAGTTTGATTATAATCCACAATGAAGGGTGAAGACAGAGGTCCTATAACGAGTGGTAGAGCTGGGAAGATGCAGACAGTGGGGAGCTCTGAGCATTCAGCCACAGTCTAGGAACCCCACCTAATCATCTAATAGAAGAAGGAACCTGGAGGCAGTAAAGATGAAAGTAACTTCTCTTTCAGCTAAGTTTAACTTTTTGCCAATTTAACAAACCTGCCACCAAAGCCTAGACTGTTAGCTAAAAGAAGACTGGATAATTTGTCTCCTCGAGAGAGCTGTTATAAACTGAGGTTCAGGGAGGGGACATTACTTGTCACTGAGAGCTGGATCAGTCCCAGAACCAGAACACAGCTGCAGCGAGTCCCCAGGCTTTGTATGTTGTACTTTCTACACTCTTGTACCCACTTTCCCAACTTTTGACATGCAATTTCCCTGTCACTCTTCTCCAGTTCTTCTAAGATTTATAATTCCAATGACTAGTATGGTAGGAAGAACAAGTCAATTAAGGCTAAGCAGACTCATATAAGTCTAAGCAGATTCATATCATAAGGCTAAGCAGATTCATGGAGAATGGCATGGCAACCCACTCCAGTATTCTTGCCTGGAGAACCCCAAGGATGGAGGGGCCTGGTGGGCTATGATCCATGGGGCTGCAAAGAGTCAGACATGACTGAAGCAACTTAGCACACACAGACTTATATTTGTATGCCACACACGCAACCTTTTCGGATGTCCCTTTTCTCATCCAGACACAATGAGTTCCATTGGAGGGTTATGAGATTTTAAGGTATCTATATGGCTAGCATCTAGTTGGAACTCAATTAATGCTTTTTAACTTATCCCTTCAAATCTCAAGTTTTTCAATGAAATGAAAATTTTAACAACATATCCTCCAGATAATTCCTAAAGTGAGAGAGAGACAGACCTGAAGCATGATATTTATTCTCTCCTGCTCCCCGCTTAATATCTTTTGCATCTGGGAAGACGTATGTTCCTGTCATTACCTGTATCTTATTATCCAGACTCATCTTTTGAAACGTCTTGGTGTTTATCTACCAGGAGAATTCCTTAACGCATGATACATTGATTGATGTCAAGTCTGCCATCCTAGTTTTGATTTGTAAATTGCTCCTTTATTTTCTTTGGAAGAGTTTAAGAACAGTAACAAAAAGTATTCTTCCTCAATTTGATTTTGTCATGAAATAAAGTTCCATGCAAAATTCTAATTTGCTGAGGAAGATGATTTGACTTAAGGAGCCAAACTAGCTCCCTTTCTGCCCAGTGCTTAGATCTGAAGCAGCCCCCCAACCCTGGGCCAGGCACTCATGACACATCACAAATCACTTGTGAACCAGTTCATCACTCTTGTTCCAGTCACTTCAGCCTGTTCTCCTTCTCCAAGCTTTGGGTCTGTTTGTTCTCCTTACACTCAGCACTATTTCCCCAACTACATGTGACCTTGCCTTCTTCTTTGCCCACATTTCATGTTCTGCCTTGAATGGCAGTGTAGACAAGCCATTTTAATGCCTTTGCTTGGGACACTTCAATTGAAGCAGAAAAAATAATGCATTTATGTAAAATTAACATAGATGAACTGAATTTCTTAGAGATCATTGCCCATGACACCTAGTTGCAGACCTCAGTTATATTTCATTTATGCTCCTCTCCTAATTTGGAATGCCCTTCCTTCGTTCCTTTTTATTTACCTCACCAAAATTATTCATCACTGAAGATTAGGATGAATAATATCTTCTACAAAACCTTCCCCAAATTCCCCTACTCCTACAGAGTATATTAGGTAACCCACCTTTATACTTCATTAACATCTTGTTCATAATTATATTATGGAATGTAACATAATTCATTGTAATTATGCTTTCATATAATTAACATAATAGTCATCACATTTCTTACACTAGACTGTGAACTCATTCAGGATAGAGACTTATTCTTTTTCACACCCTTCCATTTTTACCACATGACCCCGCACAAAGCAAATACTCAATTTATCAACTTGACTCAACTCTGAGGAAAGGTTCATGTGGAGAACTGAGACAACAGGAAGGAGTCCCACAAATACACCAAATGGAAACAGAGATTTCCAAACTACGCAAAGACATTACTTGATTGAAAAGTAAAACTTAAGAGAATGCTGGGCATGTCTCATTTTCTTCATCGGTAAAATGGTTACAGCGGTGAATACCTTGTACCCACGTTAATGCGACTAAGTAAACCATAAGAAAGTAGAGTACGTGGCACAGAGTAAGTGCTCTGTGGTAGAAAATAACTGCGAACTGTTGTTGAAGCTAGAATTTCTCCTATAATTTGTATTAAAACAGATAAAAATAGAAAACAAAAGTTGATATCTTTAAAATATATAAAAGTTTTATGAGGCTATTTTATTCCCCTTTTACAGCTTTACTGAGCTATAACTGATATACAACATCATATAAGTTTAAGATGTACATGATGATTTGATACATGGACATATTGCAAAATGATTAACACACTAAAGTTACTTAACACCTCCATTACTTTGCATAGTTACCACGTGTGTGTGTGTGTTGAAAACATTGAAGATCTACTCTCTTTTTATGGTTGAATAATATTCTGTTGTATGTATGTATGTGTATACCACATTTTATATATGCCTTCATCCATCAATGGACACTGACGTTGTTTTTAACTTTTGACTATTGTGAATAATGCTGCAGTGAACATGGGTGTGCAGCTATCTCTTCAAGATCCTGATTTCACGTCCTTTGGATATTCACCAAGAAGTGGAATTGTTAGATTATATGGTAGTTCTATTTTTAGCTTTTGAGAAACCCTCAACTGTTTGAAAGTTGATATTTCTTGATCAAAAATTTATTTAACATATTTTGATCACCTATGGGTGAAACTACTACACAAATCACATGATCTAATCTGTATCTCCTCAATGAACTCCTATCCTGAGCTCCAGAATCATTCATTTATTTCCTTCCAGATATCTAAAGGTAACTTAAGCCATGACCAAGAGGGAATTTATC
The DNA here is from genome assembly GCF_019320065.1 of Cervus canadensis. Taxonomy (NCBI): domain Eukaryota; kingdom Metazoa; phylum Chordata; class Mammalia; order Artiodactyla; family Cervidae; genus Cervus; species Cervus canadensis. The sequence continues at coordinate 7,252,344 of NC_057414.1, read as the reverse complement.
ATTTTCTCTAAAATATTTCCTACTGTAGTATTCATCTCGGTAGTAACATCAATAAATCACCGAGACCCAGACTCTTCTCATGTATATCCTTTGTGTCCAATTATCCTTCAGACCTTACCTTTTTAATATTCATTAATTCCAACAAGTAATTAAATTCTTGTGCAAAGAACTATATTAGGCATTAAGTCTACAGTCGTGGTCAAAATAAATAAATCTAACAGATTTTACCTTCTGGAAATCTTGATAGGTGAGTTAAATGCATGCATATATATACATATATGCATATATTCTGTTAGGGGATGAATAGCAATGAAGAAAAATAAATTAAGGTTAAAGGGTGGAGAAAACTGGAGAAAGTTGCTGTTTGAGCCAAGTGGCCAAAGAATTGCTCTCTGCTAAAATAACATTTGACTGCTGTGAGCTACTAGTAGCTGGTGTCTGACTCTCTGTGACCCTATGGACTATAGCCCACCAGGCTCCTCTGTCCTTGGGGATTCTCCAGGCAAGATTCTCCAGGCAAGAATACTGGAGTGGGTTGCCATGCCCTCCTCCAGCGGATCTTCCCAACCCAGGGATCGAACCCAGGTGTCCCACATTGCAGGCAGATTCTTTACCATCTGAGCCAACCAAGGAAGCCCAAGAACACTGGAGTGGGTAGCCTATCCCTTCTCCAGGGGATCTTCCTGACCTAGGAATTGAACTGGAGTCTCCTGCATTGCAGGTGGATTCTCACCAGCTGAGCTCCCAGGGAAGCCCTAACATTTGATAGAGACCTAAATGAATTGAGAAGGAAAGCCAGTATGGCTAGAACAAGTGGGTTGAAGGGAAATGGCACTCAATGAAATCAGAGGGGTAATGGCGACGGGATTATGGGAGCTTTATCAACCACGGTCAAGACTTAGAAGCTTTTGTGACATTGCTGACAACAAGGATCCTGAGCTGACTTAAATTTTAAAAGAATCTCTCCTGTTCTAAGCTCTTTTTGAGGCTAACTTCTATATAAAATATCCAACCTGAGAGTGAGCATCTTCACTTGAATATCTAACAGTAATAATACACTTAACTCTTGATTTCCTATACTCCAAACTGTTTTCTTCCTCATTATTCTCTACTTCACGCAAAAGTATATGGTTACTCAACACTCAAACCAGAAATCATTCTTAATCCCTATATTCTTCTCCCCCCCAATCCCAGTATCAGCAAATCATGTTAATGCCACCTCCAAGATGAATCACAAATCTGAATATTTCTACTGCTTTCCTAGGTTTAAAGTCACCACAATTGCCAAAACTACTGCCTATTACTACACCCTCTTGTCTTATCTCCCTGCTCTCTTGTCCACTTATGATTCATTATCCACACAGGAAGAATTATCTTTATAAAATGTATATTGGATCATGTCATTTCCTTGCTTAAAACTGCTTGGCAAGGTTTTCTATTGAACTTAATATCGAACTTCTCTTTGACTAACCAGGTCCTGTATGTCTCAGTTTCAAAAAGCACCTTTCAAATAAGGTGCTACTATAACAAGTACCTAACAATTTGGTAGTGGTTTTGGGCTTCCCTGGTGGCTCAGACGGTAAAGAAGCCACCCACAGTGCAGAAGATCTGGGTTCGATCCCTGGGTTGGAAAGATCCCCTGGAGGAGGGCATGGCAACCCACTCCAGTATTCTTGCCTGGAGAATCCCCACGGACAGAGGAGCCTGGCCTGCTATAGTCCATAGGGTACCAAAGAGTCAGACACAACTGAGCGACCAAGCACAGCACATGTTTGGAATTCAGCAATGGGCAGATGGTGGAAGCTATTTAGCATCCTTTAATATGACTGCTGGTAGTAACACAGATTTTAAAGACAGTGGCAATAAGGGCTCAGAAGAAATGAGGCTAGAACGTAAAGGCTGTTGAGTCTTAGAGAATAACTGAATAGTCATAAATAGACTGTTCATAGGAATATGAACACTAAAGAAGATACTGCCAGGGACTCAGACGGAAATTCAGTTCAGTTCAGTCGCTCAGTCGTGTCCGACTCTTTGCAACCCCACAGACTGCAGCACACCAGGCTTCCCTGTCCATCACCAACTCCCGGAGCTTACTCAAACTCATGTCCATCACATCAGTGACGCCATCCAACTACCTCATCCTCCGCATTGATTTTGGAGCCAGGAAAATATGGTGGAGGAATAGGAAGGGGAGACCACCTTCTCCCCCACAAATTCATCAAAAGATCATTTGAGTGCTGAGCAACTTCCACAAAACAACTTCTGAACACTGGTGGAGGACATCAGGCACCCAGAAAGGCAGCCCATTCTCTTTGAAAGGAGGTAGGGCAAAATATAAAAGACAAAAAGAGAAACAAAAGAGTTAGGGACAGAGACCAGAAGGAAATTAGGGACTTGTTATTAGAAATTGGAGGAAAAGGATCCTTGTTATCAACTGGAAAAATAAAAAAACCCTCAGTATTTCCTACAGTTATGTGGAAAGCAGAACTTACAAGCATATGTGCTGGTTCTGAGTTTCAGATCATTGAGAGGAGAGTATTTCAAGGCTCTTGCAGAGATAATATTCACTTCCCACTTGTACTCTGAATATGTTCCACAGGACCATTTTCTGCTTTTTACCACTGAATATTGTTTGACATCTGTACCTTGGTGCCTAATTTAGTCTCTCCACATTCCCTATCATGGAGAATGTACTGAATCTAGAAAACAAGGGAAAGTGGAATTGCAAAGTAATTCATATTGGCTTCTTTACTTATGAGCCTTAGGTAAAAGCAAGAAACAATAAAACACACCATTTTTGTATTTGTCAGACTTCTTACCTGTGGATGACAGACAACACTAGATCTCATATTAAAGGATGCTAAATAGCTTACAGAATCCTAAAACAGGCCGAAAAAGGAGCACACTTTGATATCTAGCTGATGAGGTTTCACAGCAAATTGGTGAAGATGCAGCTGCAAGTTGCAGCCTGGTTTCTTCTTGCCACCAAATGTAAAATGTGAAGTCAGAGATATAAATTGGGAGAAAGAGTGCTGAGCAAAAAGGAACCAGCTCCAGATGATCTGAAAAACTCTCAGCCTATCCAGATTTCAAAAGATGTCAAAATTAGTAGATTCATTGTCAGGGAAACATGCTCTGGGGAGAAAATCAAGGATGTGTCTGGATATTTTGGTAGTTTGGTGGTTTGAAATCCTCAAAGCCCAGAGTATTCAATCACACAGAGAGCTCTTTAAAGAAATTAAGCATGTGACTCATGGATCCCCTCAGCATCTAATAAGAAGCTATGAAAAAACACAGGGCTATTCAGGAAATACTTATGGAAGAGCCTCTTGTCTAATGAAATAAATCCCTGAGCAATACATGAGAGACATACAAGGCTTTTGAGAGTATTCTACCAGCAGAAATAGTGCCATCTTAGACTAAAAGGACAGAGAAGAATGAAATGAAAAAAGGTTGTTAGATTCTCTACAAACATAAAACACGCTGATGAACCTACTCAAGTGCAAATATTTACTAACTTTTGTGAAAAAATGATTACTTAGAGGGCAGAGCCAGCAGCCCAGAAGACAAAACTGCCAGGTCCAGAGAATAGAGCTATGGGCCAAGAGTTTGTGATAAAATTTAGTACAGCAGAAACAGGAATCGAATACCAAGTCAAGAACTGAAATGATTTTATGCATTCATTTGTCCAGTATCAGATTCCTTCTTCTCTTAGAAAGTAAGTTCCATGAGAATCAAAGACCTTGCAGGTCTTATTCATTGCTATATCTCCAGGATCTAGAACAATGTTTAATATATTGTATTATTAAAAATATTTGTCAAATAAATGAATTATATATTAACAAGTTGCATATTCATCATGTAGCTAAAGTTCCATGCAATTCCCGGATCTAATACTCAGCATATTTCCTCATTTTTATAAAGTATAGCAAAAGGTACCACTAATATAGGAATACATATGAAACTAAATAATTTAAGAGAAATAAGTCATGTGCAGGTGTTAATATTTAACCATAAAAAAGTACAAGTGTATTTTTGATATACTTTACAATGATCTGGACACACTAGTGTACTACAACACCAAATTTTAGTGAAATATAAATTTCACATCTGAGTTGATCTCAAAAGTCATGGGCTTTCTGTAGTCGTTACCTATCGTTGAACCAACTATTTCAACAGAAAGAAAAAGGTTTTTGACAGAACTCTGCTTTTGCTCAAAAATCCTGATGGCATTTACTGTTGAGCTGTGGCCTTCCTTGCAGATTCTATCAGAGGCAAATTTAAAGGTTGGTGTGTCCCATTGTAAAAGAACCCAGAGGTAATCTGGAAGTTGGATCATTTTAAAACTCTGTATAACTTCCACACAATACAATTAAACTGGGTTCTCCTAAACCCAATTTTATTTTCCAAATCCAGTAGCTCCCTCTGTGGACCATTGTTGAAATCTGCTGCTACAGTTTTGTTCACAGAAATCATACCAGCTGATACCAAAACCAAGCCCAAGAGTCATGTATATATTTTTTCTATAAATGTTGGTTCATATAAAAGGGCTCAAAATACACCTGAAACAAGGGTTGAGTCTCAAATGGCATGTTCACCCCTGCAGAAAATCATTTGACTGTGAAAATAATCTAACTGAATATTCCATTAATTTATGATGTGCATGGGACAATTTACTAAGTAGGTTGAGAAAGGTGAACTTTAATAAGGAACTGGTTTTGATTTCTAATTGTATTTTGGATCACTCAGACTTCTTTACTAGGAACAGAAAAAATGAACAGAAATAGCATTCGTAAGTATTTAGAAAGGTTTCTTCCTAGCATTCTCAGATACTTTCATACTAATTCTTATGGTTATTGTTCCTATTCTTTGAAAAGTGCTCATTGAGTACCTATCAAGTATCCTGGACTTAGAAATTCCAGATTAAAACCCAAGAAGCCTAGGCTTTCTTCATCCTCTATCTCTCAATGGCATCACTGTATTCAGCAATAAATCCTCACTAAAATTCCAGTAGAAAGAAAAAGGAGTTCCTCTCAGACATAGATTTAAATTGCAGACAACACAACGATGGTTCTTGTGTTGATTATCTATGGCTATGTGACAAACTGCTTCCACATTTAAAACAGTAAACACTTATTATCTCATTTCTTTTCTGTGGTTCAGAGATCCAGATGTGACTTAAATGAGCACTCTGACTCACAGTCTCTCATAAGACTGCAGTCAACTTGTTCACAACTTGCTCACCTGACTAGAGCAAGCCCAAACCCCCTTGGTAGGTATAAGTCTGCAATAGCTATTGAGTGGAGAAATCAATTCCATACCACAAAAGCTTCTCTATGAGACAACCCACAACACAGAAGCTATTTCCCTCAAGAGTAAACAGGCAAAAGAAAAACATGTACATGTACAATGGAAATCACAGTCTCTTTGCAACTTGATGTCTGAGGTGACATCCTATCACTTTCGCATTATTCTGTGTATTAGAATAGGTTCAGTCCACACTCAGAGGAAGAGTTTTACACCAGGTCATGAATAACAAGAGGTAGGAATCATTGGAGAGCACTATAGAGACTGCCTACCACACAATCCTACTCAGAGATTTGAGATTCTCATATTATGATGGTTCATTTTACATGTCAACTTGATTCAGTGATAGTGACTAGCTGTCAAACAAGCACTAGTCTAGAGGTTGCTGTAAAGGTACTTTTAAAATGTTATTAACATTTACAATTTTTTGACTTTAAGTAAAGCAGATTACCCACCCCCACCCCCACATAAGATATATAGGCCTCATCCAATCTGTTGATGGCCTCGAGAGCAACGATAGAGAAAAAAGGAATTGTGCAACCAGCCTGTGCCATAGAAACCCTGCCTGAATTTCCAGCTTTCAGACTCAAAATTGTAATATCAGCTCTCACCTGAATCATCAGCCTGTTGTTGCCTTGCCCTACAGAATTTTGACTTACCAGACTCCATGATTATGGTAACTAACTTATTAAAAATATCTTTATTTCTCTATCATCCCCTCCATTCTTCTCTCTCTGCCTTCCTGTCTCTTCCCCGAGTATATGGACACAAAAGTCATACATACGCACATATAGATATGTACACATATATATATATATATATATATATATATGTTCCATTGGTTCTATTTCTCTGTAGGGTCATGACTAATACATATGCAATATGAAAATAATAGCACCTCATCCAATTATCACTCAAGGTTCTTGTGAAGCTGAAACATAGTAATATAGTATTAAAAGAATATTGACTTTAGATTCAGTGACACAGACCTGTGCTCAAAATCCAGCTCTCTACATAAACATCTTTTGACCTTGCACAAACTATTACTGAATTTGTATAATGCCCTGAAATAAAGATAATGGTACTTACACTGTAGAATGAAAATGAAATCATACTGGAAAAAGACAGCTTGAATATAAGTCACGTGACCAAAATTAGTTATAAACATTTTGTGTTACCAAATGTAAACTACATAACTAATATTTTAATATAACTATTGTTACTATTATCATCAGAGTTTGCTATACTCAAATAGTAAAGACACCACGTGGATAAAAGAAGTTAACATCAGTTCTCTTTTCACTGTTTATGAGTTTCCTACCAACTGGAAACAAAGAAACAAAAAAATAGCAGCAAATAGGGCATTTACAGGTAGAAGGAATAAATCACAGTTTAAAAGTCAGTTAATCAGCTCATTTTCCTTGAAATCAATATGTTCTCACATTTGCCAGTGTGTTAATTATTGTGGCAGGGTTTTTCAAAGTTGCTTAGTAAATTCAGCCATATTTCAGCCCAGATGTGTGTTTGCCATAATATGTTTTATATGTAAATATTGACAATATTCCTTTGTGGACTTTTGGCTGTGTAATGATTCTGTTCAGTTTAACAGAGTATTTGGTCATTTTCCAGAGTGGATGTAAGCATTAGCTTGTAAATCATGACACGGTGTGACAAAAATCATAGATTGGGCGGAGAAGTGAGATGAAGAGTTCTTCACTTAGTCTATTTAACAATGGTGAACATTCTACTTGGAGAATATAGTCATGATCCTGCCTTAATGAGTATAGACTCCAAGTCTTCTATTTGATATCTGTTGTCCATTAATACACATGATTCTTTATATTGTCCTCAGCATTTCTGGTAGTATACATGTATGGAAGATCAATGCAGTATTGCATGGTGCAAACTGCAGTGTGTTGAGGCTCAAACAAGGATTGTACTAGTTTTCCGCTTGTAATCATGTGATTTTGAAGAAGTCATTTAACCTTTCAGAGCTTTAGTTTTCTCATCTATATAGTGAGCCAGTCAGAAGACAATTCTTCCATGAGGCTAATTAAGGATATTATAAAATTTCAAATTCTTCTATTTGGGTAAAATAGGAATTTTGTTTACATTCCAAAACAAATGATATTACTCCTTGCTTCATTTATCCATAAGTCAATAATGACTCTAAGTTGAACAATGAATGGTTGTTTTTTTTTTTAAACCAACTCTCAAGTTGGACTCTAGCAAAGCTCCAAGGAAATGAAAAACTAGACATTTAAATGTAAAGGATGAATATAAAGGATGAATCAGGAAAATGCCAAATAAATTAACAGGTAATACAGTTCAATAATAAAGTATATATTTAATCAATAATTATTTTATTATTATCATTAATATTTGATTCATCTCAAGACTAAAATAATTTAATTAAGGTATCTTCATTTGCTCTTCCATCTCCCCTTATGGCAGTGAGGTTTTCTTTTCGTTTTTTTAATTGAAGTATAGTTGATGTACAATATTATACATGTTTCAGGTGAACAACATAGTGATTCACAATTTTTAAAAGCTACATTCCACTTATAGTTATTATAAAATATTTGCTCTATCCCCTATGCTGTACAATATGTAACTTATTTATTTTATACATAGTAGTTTGTGCCTCTCCATCTCAGACCCCTATCTTGGCCCTTCCCTCTTTCCTCCTCCCACTGGATATATGAAATGACTGGATGAAAACAAATAAGAGAAGAGAGTCTTCAGTCCCACACTCAAGAACTGGAACTAAACAGAACTCTGTTTGAGGACTGTCCTTCTTCTCCATCAGCTGTCATAGAGACCAGAGTGTGGCTAGAAGGCAGCTGCTATGGCAACATCAGAGATGCAGGAGACAAAGGACTCAGCAGAAACATACAGTCTTGAAATGCAAATCTGACAATGTGAAGCACGGGATAAAAATCCATATAAACATATTAAAAAATGCTGTATTGGAATGATTTCCAAAACATGTTTCATAACTAATTAGTCTTAAGAACTAAAAAAAAAAAGAGAAAAATGTATTAGAAAGTCTCAGTCCCATTAAGCCTCTCAGGGCATCAATTGAACATAATCCACAGCAGCTTAAAAATCTCCTGCAACACTGAGATTTTTTCCTGCCTTCTCACATACTATCCCCAGACATAGTATGTGTCTTCTTTCCCTAGATAAAGAAACCATCCTCAATATTCTGATGCAGAGTATCCATCATGAAAAAGGATTAAAGCTTATCATAGGTGTATCCAGGGATATCTCCAAAAAACATTGGTAATATTACCAGGTAGAATCTAATCACTTGCTGGACCACTGAAAGGTTAATATACACCTTGAAGTTTGCAGAGGGAGAGGGGAAGGGAGGGAGGAAAAGGGGCAAGAAAAATAGAGGGAAAAAAAATAGAGGAAGGGAAGGGAAGAAGAAACGGAGTGGGAAGGAAGAGAGGAGAGAAGAAAAGGAGGGGTGGAAGGGAGAAAAATGAAGAAAATGCAAGTTATATTTTCTGTATGTCTTGCTTCCACACAGTCAGCACAAATGGGCAGTAAGCCCATAGGGCCTTGAATATTCATTCTCTCTGTTCTAGACACCAGACTGTGTCACCGAGTCAAGTCAGCTCTACTGTTGGCATTCAACCTCATAAATCACGAATGGCCAAACAAGAGGAGAGAGCCTTGGATGTCTCCCAGCTTAGGGGTGTTCTGTAGTAGAGATCCCCAGAGAGTCCTGATTTGAGACTGCACTTTTCTTCTCTATTATAAAGTGAGACTTCTCTATTTGGCTCTGGTTTTTCTGGTGTATACTTATTTGGCAGGAAACTAAAATGGGAGGCAGTAAGAGGTACAGAATTTTGGCACCAATTCTTCATCCTGTACCTTTAAAATATCACTCAAACTTCCATAATACTGTCAAGAGACACTTATTATATATCTTTTTTTAACCTTGTATTATAGATGTTTATAAAAGAGACTTAATCTAAATACTAAGGTTGCTTCTTGCTACTATACTGGGCTTCAGTGAGCCCTACAACTAGATGCTGACATTTAAAAGTGAATTAATTACAATTAAATATATTTCCTGAATATGCCCAATCCTCTGTACAACTCGTTTACATTATTAACAGTAAACAGTGTCTCTAGGATGTTATTCAACCTTGTAGGCAGAATGGTAGGTGCTTCTGACTCAATCCTTTGCTTACATTCTTCAAAATAATAGGTAAATCAGTTGTCTCTTAATTTTAAATGTAAAATACAAACAACAACAATATTATACTAATTTGTTTAATGTTTTAGAGTAGTCATTCCCAATCACTAGGCAAAAGACAAATGACTGTCTTTATCAAATTTTCAAATACTGAAAATTGAATTTTCAAATATTCAACTTATTAAAGGAGAAAAAATAAAACCAGAACAAGGTGGTTTCCATTTTGGGTTAGGATGCAGAAGACTGAGAGACCTTTTCTCATATTATAATAATAAGGAAACACTGAATAAGATAGAAAAAAAAATCAGTGTTTGTTTTTTATTATACCATTAGAGCAATGATGTTAAAAAGTATAAATGAGCTAAATTCCATAAATGTATAATCCCTTTCAAGGGAATTCTTTACATTGTATATAGGGAACACGCTGATATAAGGAGAAACTTTTAATGGCAATGCATGGGTCAGCATGTTATATATGAAATCTAAGGAGTTCCAGATTCAAAAAATCTATACGTGATTACAAATTATTTCCCAAGGGGCCATGACCAAATGCACGGTGGCATATCAAACACTAAGAAAGATAAGAAGGGAGAGAGAGAAATTTCCCAAGGCTTAGAAATTCATGAGCAAAGTTAAAGAGCAAAGAGCCCTTCAGCAGCCAGCAGAGTGGCAGGTGAACGGTACAGCAGACAGAACCACAATCTTCCTGCTGTTTATATCCCAAGCCCTGCTAATGTGGGAATCCTGAAAATGCCTCCAAAACATGTATAATCAGTAATGAACTGAAGCTTATTAAAGTTGGAACTCATCCCAGACTCCGCTCGGTATTAGATTAGATCAAAGGAATTAGCCCTTTAACCTAGCAGCCTCAGAGAGAAAAGAGAAATCCTTTATCTGGAAGTAAATATTAGATACTTCCATCTCTATCATTTATTTTTTAAATGATGTCTGGCATACAATTAGAATAATGAGATATAAAAAGAAGGAAAATGTGACCCAAAATCAATATAAAATACTGTGAGTAGAAGCATAATCACAGATGAACCATATATTGAAATTAGCAGAAAAGGACTTTAAAATCAGTATTATAAACACAATAGATTTACCAAGAGGTGGACCAAAATACATGAACACATAAGAAATTTCACTGGAGACATAATAACCTTAAAATAAAACAAAAATTTTGATAAATGCAAGAAAACTAGAATTTGAAACACCTGGGACCTGCTACAACAAACATTAAAAACAGCCCATGTCCTAGCCAGATTAACATGAAATCCCACTTTAAGAGCCTATTTACCTCAGTTTATATACACAATACATAACATATGGTTATCAACAAAAAATTGCAAAGCAAGCATAAACACATGACACAAAGAACTAGAATCAAATAGGACACACATGTTGAGAAAATCAGGCAGGGAATTTTAACTATGATAAATATATTAAAAGGTCAAAGGTAAAAGGCAGAAACCATACAAGTCTAGACAGGTGGTGCAATTTGAGAAATGAGAACTATAAGAAAGAATCAAGAGGAAATTCAACAAATCAAAACCAGTGTTCTAACAGAAGTGAAGAATGCCTTTCATGGTCTCATCATTATCCTGGATAAGGCAGAAGAAAGAGTTAGTGAGCATGAAGATAGGTCAATGGAAACTCAGACAAAGAGAATGGATTAAAGAAAAAAAAAAGACATTCAAAACTTAAGAGACCATTTCAAATAGTTTAACTTATATATAACTGGAATACCAGAAGGGCAAGAAAGAGATAAAGGAGAATCCTTTTTGGAGAAAAAGTTACTGATAATTTGAAAAGCATTGAGACATTCTATGACAGATTCAGGAAGCTCAGAAAACATTAAGCGTAAAAGAATGCCAATGAAAACTGTACTTGGTCATATCATATTCCAACTGCAGAAAACCAAAAACAATAAGAAAATACTGAAAGAAAGCAGGAAGAGGACCAAAAAAAGGACTTACAGAGGATCAACAAAAAGAATTACAGTAGAAATCTCACAAGGAACCATTCAAGCAAGAGGAGATAAATGAAACATTGAAGATGGTATAAGAAAAAATATCAATCTAGAATTCAATATCCAAAAAGTTAATCTTCAAATTGAAAGAGAATGGCTTTCTCAAAGAAAAATGAGAAATCCATCACCAGAATGCCTGTTGCATAAGAAATGTTAAACAGAGTACTTCAGAGAAAAGGAAAATAAAATAGACCATAATTTAAGGCCCATATAAAGAAAGGAAAAGAATCAAGGAATAAATGTAAAATAAAATATTTTATTTTCCCTTTCTTAACGTAAAGGTAACAGTTAAAACTAATAACAATAACAATGAATTACTGGGTAATTACAGCACACAAATAAGTGAAATTAAGGACAGCAGTGTCATAAAGCATGGGAAGGAGGAATTCAGAATTCATTGCACAAACTACCTTCACGACTATTCACATGATGTGGTATGATGTTATTTAAAGGTAAACTTACATTAGTTAAAAATATATACTGCAAAATCCACAGCAAACACCAAGAAAAAAACTTAAAAGTAATAATTCATATACTAAGAGAAGACAGAAAATGAAATTACATAAAATGCTCAGTTGCAACCAGAGAAGGTAGGATAAAAAAGGCAAAAATAATTTTTTAGAAATTAACATAATAAAAATAAAGCAGCCACACAGATGGTAGATATTAACTATGTCAGTAATCTAATTAAATATGAATGGCCTAAATTAACCAATTAAAAGAGATTATCAGAGTGGAAAAAATAAAGCAAGACCTACCTGGATTCTGTGTACTTTAAATGGTAAGATTCAGATAGAGTAAGGAGGCATACTATGCTAACACTAATTAAAAGGAAGCTGGAATACCTATATTAATTTCAGATAAAACAGGCTTGAAAATGAAGAAAAATATTAGGGATAGACACATTATGTAATGATAGAAAGATTAATCACCCAAAAGACATTGAAGTACTAACCACGTAAGTAGCTAACAACAGAGCATCAAAAATGCTATAGAACCAAAAGGAAAAATAGACAAATCCACTATTACAGTTGGATACTTCAACACCCTTCTCTCAGTAACTGATATATCAAGCAGGCAGAAAAGCAGTAATACTATAGCTGACTTGAACAGAAACAATAAATTTGATCTAATTTATATTCATGAAATGCTCATATTACTAGAACAAAATACACATTGTTCTCAAGTTCACATTGAACATTCACACCAAGATAGACCAAAACTCTGGACCATGAAACACACCTTGAAAAACTTAAGGAAATAAAACCATATAAATTATTTTTTGGATAATAATGGAACTAAAAGAGAAATCAATAACATAAATTAGCTGGCAAATCTGAAATACATAGAAATAAAACAGCACATTTTTGCTAAACCATGGGTGAAAGAAGTCTGAAGAGAAATTATTAATATTTAAGTAAATTAAAATCAAAAGACAACATCAACATTTGTGCTTAGAGATCAATTCACAGCTTTATGTATACATATTAGAAAATAAGATCTAAAATCAGTTATCTGAACTTCAACCTGATGAAAATACAGAATAAAAAATTAAGCCTAAATAGCAAACAAATAAATAGCTAAATGAAACTGAAAAGGGGGGGGGGGGCGGGATAGAAGCAAAGATATTACTTTGAAAAGATGCAAATTGATAAACTTCTAGCCATGCTAACCAAAGAGAGAACGAGAGAAGACACAAATCATCAATATGAGAAATAAAAGAGGGATAGTACTACTAATTCTATTGACATTTAAAGGATTCTAAAAGAAGGAATTCTATGAACAAACCTAGCAACATAGATTTTATAACTTGGAAGACTGGACAAATTATTTTAAAGACACAAACTACCAAAAATCATTCATGCAGAAATAATCTGAATAGTTTATAACTCTTAAATAAATTGAATGAGTTATAAATAAGTCTCCAAAAAAGAAAAGGCCAATCACCATCGCAGATAGTTCACTGACTAATTCTGCCATACATTTAAGGAAAAGGATGATAGCAATCCTCCACAATATCTTTCATAAAATAGAAGAGGAGGGAATATTTTCGAACTCATTCTATGAAGTCAGCATTACTGTAATGCTAAACCAAGGAAAGACACTGAAAAAAAAAACAACAAACAGAAAACTACAGACTAATATCTCTCATGAACATAGATGTGAAAACCCTCAACAAAATATTAGCAAATCAATTACAAAAAATTAAAAAGGAATTATATGCTTTAATAAGTGGGATTTTTTTGTAAAAGCTTTCAAACAAAAAAAAAGAAGGAAACTTCTTTGCTTGATAAAGAGTATCTACAACAACCCTACAGCTAACGTTATATTTAGCAATGAGCACATGGATCTATTCCCATTGTGAATGGCAAAAGGACAAGGTACTCCCATCATTCTTATTTGACACTGTATTGGAAGTCCTAACTAGTGCAATAAAACAAGAAGACAAAAAGGGAACTAAATACATACACAATTGAGAAGGGAGAAATGAAACTGTCTTTTTCTCACAGGTGACACCATCACCTACATAGAAAATTCCAAAGAACTGACCAAAAAATTCTTGGAATTAAGCCAGTATAGCAAATTTGCAGGATACAAGGGGAATATATGTAAGTCATTTGCTCATCTATATAACAGTTATGAACAAATGGGATTTTAAACTTAAAAAAGAGTACTACTTCAAAAGAAGAGAAATACTTAGCTATAAATCTAATAAAATATATATCATCTAAGTGTGAAAACTAAAAAAAAACAATGAAAGAAATCAAAGATCTATATAAATGAAGAAACAGTCCATGTTCATGGATTGGACCTCAATATTGTTATATGTCAAATCATTCCAAAATGATCTGTAGAAGCAATGAAATCTCAGTCAGACTCCCAGAAAGCTATTTTTATAGATACCTACAAACTAATGCTAAAGTTAGTATATAAAAGCAAGATAAATAGAATTGCCAAAACATTGCTAAAGAACAAAAAGTTTGGAGGACTCATACTCCTTGATCTTAAGACAATTATAAAATCACAGTAATCAGACAGTGTGATATTGGCCAAAGAATATACAATGGTGCAGAATAGACATAGATCAATAGTGCAGAATAGACACACCAGAAGCAGACGCCCATGGGATTCTCCAGCCAAGAACACTGGATCGGGCATTCCCTTCTCCAGGGGATCTTCCCGATCCAGGGATGCAACCCATGTCTCCTGCATTGATAGATGGATTCTTTACCATCAAAGCCACTAGGGAAGCCCGAGAAGTAGACCCCGCACAAGTATAATTATCTGATTCTTGACATAGGATCAATGGTAATTCAATATAGGTAGTCTTCAAAAACTTGTTCTGAAGCAATTGGAAGTTCAACAAATAAACAAACAAAATCTCACAAGAACAACAAAATGATACACACCTTGACATAAACCTTTCACTTTTCACAGTAACTAACTTAAAATGAATCACAAGTCTGTATGTAAAATTCAAAACTGTAAAATTTATAGATGAAAACATAGGGGAAAGTCTAGATAAACGGGTTTGGCAACACGTCTTCAGATATTAACATTAAAGTCACAATTCATTAAAAAATTACTAAGTTGCAATTTGTTAAAATTTAAGAATTCTCTGAAAAATATACACTTAAAATCAAAAGATAAATCATAGATAAGAAGAAAACATTGGCAAAATGCATATCTGATAAAGAACTGGCTTCCAAAATATACAAAGAACTTTTAAAACCCAGCAATAAGTGAGCAAACAACCCATTTAAAATGGACAAATGACCTGAAAATTACTTCAATGAAGAAAATAAATCTATGAAAAATAAGCACATTAAAAAAATGCTCCACATCAGTCATCACTAGGGAAGTGCAAATTAAAATAACAATTTGATATCACTACACACATATCAAAATGCCTAAAATTTTTTCACAAACTGACAATAGCAATTGCTAGTAAGTATGCAGAGAAGTCAGAGCTCTCGGTCATTGTTGGTGAGAATTCAAAATTGTTCAGCCACTTTGGAAGATGTTGTTCTAGTTTTTTAACAAAGTTAAACACAGTCTTACCTATGATCCAGCCATCATTCTCCTAGGCATCCACCTGACTCAAAAACCATGTTCACACAAAATCCAGCATGTAAATCATTATAGCTGTTTTATCTATAATAGCCAGAAAATGGAAGCAATCAAGACATCCTTTAACAGGTAAATGGGTAAACAAACTATAGTATATCTATACAATTGAATTTTATTCAGTAACAAAAAGAAATGAACTACCAAGCCACAAGACATGGAGAAAGAATTATATTCTAGCTGATAATGTGTTCTTACAGAAGTATGGATCACCAATTCTAATACCACTATAGATGAATACTGAATTGAATGCAGGTGGTAATATCCAGGCTCCTTAGTGCCATAGAAATTTAGATAAGCAAAAGAAGAGGCTAGAATTATCCATGTGGTAATAAATTAGAACTGGAGACATGAGTATGAACTCATGCTTAGCTTCATGTAGATGCACATGACTCTGCATATAAATATTCATAGATACATCTGTATAAATAGTTTTATACACATATGAGTCTGTTACTATACATATTTCCTTCCTGTGTCAGCTGTGTCTTTAGAGATACATATATAATGTTAAATATATATATATGTATGTTTGTTACTATACATATATTTCCTTCCTATGTCAGCTAAGAGAGCTAGAAGCAGCAACACTCTAAAAACAGAAACATGTCTAGCAGTCAGCTCTTGGACTGTAATATCATTCTTCAATAAAAGGAACCAGAGGTATTTAAGGAACTGTTGCTTCTAGAATGTGGGGCAAAAATACACAAGATGAACTTGGAGCATCTTGTAGTGTCAACAAATGCTCAAAAATGTACACACACATACACAGTCACCCGCACAAACACGTGGATATGTCAAAGGAACACAAGAATCAAGTATAAGAGCTGCTAGGTCTAATTATGGGCTTCCCTAGGGGCTCAGATAGTGAAGAATCTGCCTGCAATGCAAGGTACCCGGGTTTGATCCATGGGTGGGGAAGATTCGCTGGAGAAGGAAATTGCAAGCCACTCTGGTGTTCTCGCCTGGTCCCATGGACACAGAAGCCTGGCGGGCTGCAGCTCATATCGCACAGTCAGACACGACCGAAGCAACTTAGCACACATGCACACACAAACACACTGATCTAATTATGGGAAAAAATGCGGCAAATTTCAATGGACAGTTCTGCAAAATACATCTCGAAACTTTCAATGTCATCAAATGCAAGGGAAATCTGAGAAACCTTCACAGTCAAAGGGAGACTCGGAGACCTGATGACAAAATGTATGGTATCCTGGATAGGATCCAGGATCATAGAAAGGCCATGTGGTAAAAACTAAGGAAATCTAAGTCAAGTATCGATGAGTTACAACATAGCAATACTGGCTCATCAGCTGTAACAATGTGCCATTCCAATGTAAGGTGTTAATAATAGAGAAAACTGGCTGTGGAGTGTTAACAAACTCACAAGTTTTCGGCGGCCAGAGCGAAAAGAGCGAGTCGCGGGGAGCGCCGGCGCCAGCGGCTGCAGGGCCAAGGGGACGCGCGGGCGGTGGCGTCGCCATGTCGCACGGCCACAGCCACGGCGGGGGCGGCTGCCGCTGCGCCGCCGAACGGGAGGAGCCGCCCGAGCAGCGCGGCCTGGCCTACGGCCTGTACCTGCGCATCGACCTGGAGCGGCTGCAGTGCCTCAACGAGAGCCGAGAGGGCAGCGGCCGCGGCGTCTTCAAGCCGTGGGAGGAGCGGACGGACCGCTCCAAGTTTGTTGAAAGTGATGCTGATGAAGAGCTTCTGTTTAATATTCCATTTACAGGCAATGTCAAGCTAAAAGGCATCATTATAATGGGAGAAGATGATGACTCACACCCCTCTGAGATGAGACTGTACAAGAACATTCCACAGATGTCCTTTGATGATACAGACAGGGAGCCAGATCAGACCTTTAGTCTGAACCGGGATCTTACAGGGGAATTAGAGTATGCTACGAAAATTTCTCGTTTTTCAAATGTCTATCATCTCTCAATTCATATTTCAAAAAACTTTGGAGCCGATACCACAAAGGTCTTTTATATTGGCCTGAGAGGAGAATGGACTGAGCTTCGCCGACATGAGGTGACCATCTGCAGTTATGAAGCATCAGCCAACCCAGCTGACCACAAGGTCCATCAGGTTACCCCACAGACACACTTTATTTCCTAAGGGCTGGCCAAGACTCCCACAGAGGTGTTGTGTTGGTGAAGAAGTATGACATCCTGTTGGGAAGGACAAAGAGAGATGGGGCTCCAAAGAGAGTTGGCTGCCACAGCCTCTGCCAAGCTGTCTTTGGGGCTTGCTGCAGAAACCTGGCCTATGGAAGACCCCACACCCCAGGAAGGGTTGTGTGGGTGCCAAGGGACAATCGTGGTTCTCTAGGACCCTACAGAAATTGGGTCTTGGGCTGGTCAGTACCTGGCAGCCGTGGATAATGCCTGCCTTCCCAGTTTATGTGGCCATGGGATCCCAAGTGTCTTGTTGCTTTGTGGCAGGATTATTGTGTGACTTGTTTTTAAAATGGAAACTATTCCTGGGCTGCAGTAAACTTTCTGAAGCCTCAGCATTGTGTTTGTATTAACCATCAGGAGGGTCTCCAGCTAGAAATACTTGTCCCTGCTTGCTCCTTCTCCCTGTCATCTTTCAACATTCTTGTCAAGTTGCCCAGCTTGGAGTTGTCTGTCATGCACCAGTGTCCCATGTTATAGCTTGAAGAGCAGAAATCTGATGTTGCTTAATAGCTTGAGAGGGTCTTTTTTTCCTGTTGCCCAGGTAAGCAGTCTGAGGAGAGCATTGTTGCTGTGTTTGTGGGTATCCTGGTCGGGGTAAGATTGGGACTTTGATATGCTTCTCTTTGGGACATCCTTAATGTTTGTCAGCTTTTAACTAGTGTTGTAAGCCCAATGGCAGAATTTGGAGATCTCAGTTCTTCTGTTCATGGCTTTTTATTCACTGTGACTAATCAGCTTCCTAATAAATCCTTGCCAGACTTAAAAAAAAAAAAACTCACAAGTTTTCTATAAATCTAAAACTGTTGTAAAATCGAAAGTATTTAAAAAGGTAAATAAACCATTAATACCATGTAATTTCCTAAATTTTTGTCTCCTTATCTTTTTCTGACTTATGATATAAGCAAACCTGGGACTTCCATTTGAGACTATTAAGACCTCATATAAGCACTAACAATTCTGATGCTCATAATAGTTCTCTGACATAATTAAAATAGCTATTATTGTTATTCTAATTGTATAGGCTAGGAAAATAAAATCAAGACATACGTGCTTTTCTTACTGGTATTTGCAAGGAGTTATAAAGATAGATTTCTGACTTTATCCATTCTCCCCTCAATTACACCATTCTGTTAAATATTTACCCTCACACCAAATTACTGATATGTTCCTATACTTATCATCACTACCTTACACAGGCTCTGATTAATAACAGACTCAGTAAAGAATATGTACAATAATAAATGCTTCACATTTAAAGAAATTTATCAGTGGAAGAAAATTCAGGGATCATCTTTCCAGCTCAAGCTCTTTCATTTTGAGATGAGGAAAATGAATGAAACTCAGAAAGGTGAATTAACACGCCCAAGTTCATTGTTCAGCTGTCTAGTATCTGTATGCATGCTGTCTAGTATCTGTATGCATGCTCAGTCGCTAGGTTGAGTCAGACTCTGCCACGCCATGGACTGCGGCCCACCAGACTCCTCTGCCCATGAAATTTTCCAGGCAAAAATACTGGAGTTGGTTGCCATTTCCTACTTACGGGGATCTTCCCAACCCAGGGATCGAACTCACATATCCTATGTCCCCTTCATTGGCAGCTAGATTCTTTACCACTGAGTCACCTGGGAAGCCCCAGTTAATATCTGCACCAGAGCTGAAATCCAGTTCTACCTGATCCTAGATCCTAATTACTGCAACAGTATGCTACTTAATAGACTGTGGTACTAGAACTTTTTTTTTTTTCCATCTATGGCAGAACACTTCTGAAGCAAACTGCTGGAAGGATCGTAATGTTCCTAAAAGTTCAAGGAAACATCTAAGCAGATGTTCCCTAAAGAGCAAGAAAACAAAAATTAATATAAACCAAGAAAGAACAGCTGTAGACAAATACCCCAGGGCATTAGGCTGAGCCATATGAAGTGGCTGATTTTAAACCTTTTCATGTGTAAAAATATCAGTTTCATCCAGTTTAAGAGTTCCTGAAAAGTGGATTAACAGAATAATATAATAAATAATTATAATAAAGGCCAAAGGTAAATCTGCCTATCATATTGGTATGCAAGTTAAATGGTACCAAAAATGTATTAAAAATAACATTTACTCATCCATTCATTTAGTAAATATTTACTGAACATTTTCTGAGTAAGGCATCGAGTTTCATGTTGATAGGATTTAAAAGGTATACAAGGTAAAATTGAGCTGGAAAAGAGAGTTAATCTAGTTTTAGGACTAAAACATGGACATCATATAAAACAATAGCTCCTCTTCATTAATCAAAATGTAAGAGGAGCTATATTATCTCCTTATGCAGATATCTCATTTTAATTTTCTAACAATCTTCAGGTTAGACAAATATCATTTAATTTTCCAAGTAAGGAATCTTAAGTTTAGAAAAGTAAAGACTCAAGTAAATCACAGAGCTCATAAATGCCAGAGCCAGTATCTGAACTCAGGTCTACCTGCCTCCAAAACCTATGTTAATTCTAATAAATCACATTGATTTTGTCAAAAAGATGTAGAAGGGAGGCTGTTGACAAATGCTTTCACACTACTGAGACGGATATAAATTAAAAACCTGTTGGTAATATTTATTCAATCTGCCCGTATTATATTCTATGACCCGAAAGTGTACATTTTTCATAACCAACTTTACCATAGGTTTGTGTAACTTTTGTAAACCTTTTCAAAGAACCAATCTTTGACTTTGCTTATCCTCTTTAAGTTTTCTTTATTTTCTCATTACATTAACTTCTATTTTTGTCTTTATTACTTTACTTTTGGGGGATTGGTCTGTTATGCTTTTATAAATGTCTTTAATTGAATGCTTGATTAAAATTTTCAGTTTTTCTTCTTGGGTTAATATAAACATTTATGGATAAAATTTTTCCTTAAAGTAATATTTTGATTGTATCCACAAGTACTATTGTTAATGTTCAGTTCTAAATATCTTCTAATTTTATTTGAGATTTCTTCTTTGACTTTGGATTAATATAGTACTGTGTTTTTAAACCTCTACCTGTTTGGGGATTTTTACTTAAATTGTTACTGATTTTAAAGCTAATTTCATCATGGTCAAAGAATACAGTCTAAATGGAAAATCTGATACTGGAGAAGTAAGAAATCCATGTCAGTGACCACATTTGGCTGACTAGCATCATGAGGAAAGAATGGCCATCTCAAAAACAAAACAAAAAAACAAAGAGGCATTAAGCTACAGAGAAGCAACCTAAGTGTCCACAGACAGATGAATAGATAAAGAAAATGTTTTATATAGACTGATGTAGCTATATAGTGAACATTCAGTTCAGTCACTCAGTCGTGTCTGACTCTTTGTGACCCCATGAATCACAGCACACCAGGCCTCCTTGTCCATCACCAACTCCCGGAGTTCACCCAAACTCATGCCCATCAAGTCGGTGATGCCATCCAGCCATCTCATCCTCTGTCGTCCCCTCCTCCTCCTGCCCTCAATCCCTCCCAGCATCAGGGTCTTTTCCAATGAGTCAACTCTTCACATGAGGTGGCCAAAGTACTGGAGTTTCAGCTTCAGCATCAGTCCTTCCAATGAACACCCAGGACTGATATGCTTTAGGATGGACTGGTTGGATCTCCTTGTAGTCCAAGGGACTCTCAAGAGTCTTCATCCTTAAACAATAAGGATATCCTGCCATTTGTGACAACATGAATGAATCTGGAGGAAACTTTGCCAAGTGAAATAAGCCAATCACATAAACATATATGATATAATTTATACAGGAAATCTAAAGGATGTCCAACTCATAAAACCAGAGAGTAGAGTGGTAGTTGCCAAGGGCTGAGGATAGGGAAAATAGGGAAGTGTTACTCAAAGAGTATAAATTTTCAGTTATAAGATGAATAAGTTCTGGAGAGCTAATGCAGGGATTAGTGATTACTATTACAAATATTGTATATTTGAAATTTGCTCAGACAGTAGATCTTAAGTGGTCTTATCATACATACACACACACGCACGTGAAGTTACTATGTGAGGTCATGGATATATTAATTAACTTGATTGTAGTAATCACTGTGATACACTGCGCTACAATGTATACGCACATTAAATCACCATATTGTGCACCTTTAAAAATTACATTGTATAGCAGAAACTGACATAGTAGTGTAAAGCAACTATATTCTAATAAAAAATATGTTTTACAACTTAAATATACAGAATTTTTGTCAATCATACCTCAATAAACCTGAAGCAAAACAAATATATAAACAAACAAACAAGAATCCTTTGCTGGAAAACTGTTACAGAATTGTCTGAATTGTCTGCCCCAGTAGACTATGGGAAGCATTTATCTATTGCCTGTACCCACCATGGTCAAGGGTAGCCCCAACGGCAGTGCTCCCCACACTTTCGGTTTGCATGTGCATGGATGCAAAAGAGACTCTAGGCTGTCAGAGGAGCAAGTGAAAGACACAGGTTCAGGCCTGAGCCAAGGTACCGGCCCATTTCACCTGCAAAAGTCTGGGCAATAAAACCTCAAGATACCAGGGTAAGAGGCGTGGCTGAGAGGATGCTGAAGTGCCACAGCACAGACGCCTAACATGCTTCAAATATTAAGTAAATTTCACTCCACTTTCCTCGGTCTTCTTTGGGCTTATGATTTCCATGCTTCCTTAGGAGGAAAAAGACTGGTTAGGCCAAAGGGTTCAAGGATTCCTAGGTCCTCTGGCTAGTTACCTCTTAGAAATCCAGCTGGAACCATGCCACCTCCCCACTTTAAACCATTCAGTGGCTTTCCATTAACCTTAGGATAAAGACCAGAGCCATTTAGAGCCTTCCTATCTTGGCCAAGCCTCATTTTGTGCCAGTCTTCCCTTCTCTCTGTGTTATAGTGACACTGGTCTTCCTTCTCATCAAGAGCCATACTTCTTTCTCCTCAAGGCCTTGATACACACTGTTTTGCCTTCCCCTTCGCCAGGTTAACCTCATTCATCTTTCAAATCTTATCTCAAACATCCAAGAATTCATTTCCGTTTTTTCAGATGTTCCTAGGTCCTCCTATTGTTGCATGCATTCAACACAACTTAACACTATGTGTTTAGGTCCATGCTTATGTGACCCGTGGCTATCTCATTCATTAAACTGTACACCCAGGAAAGGAAGTGGGTTTATAATTCATCATAATATTGCAAGTGCCTGGAACTAACTTGTATGCACATCAAAGAAATAGAAATATTCATAGAATCAAAAATTTTTCAGAAAATCAAAGTCCTTCCCATGCTTACTGGATATAATCTGAAGCCCTCGACCCTTATCATTCAGTAGTCCTTTCTAGGAAATTTCATGTATTTAGACTGCTTTCATTTTGGATCCCTACAACACACTATTAATTATCTCCTACCTTTAAATCTTTCTATGTTTCCTCCATAGTTGGAATGCCCTTCTAAGGTCTATCCATCATGATTCTTGCATACTTTGTGATCAGGTCCATGTTCCTCCCAACAGGCTCACATTAGAAATCTTCCCAAAGATGCTGACATCACTTTTCTCTCTTCTGTTTTTTGCTGCACCTCTGGATCATCAGTTCTTGTGTTTAGTGACCACATTTTAGTTTAGGACCTACACCAGAGGTCTACAGTCCTCAGTCTGCAGACTGGAGCAAGTCCATTTTATCTTTTCTTGAATCCAGAAAAAACACTCTATTGACAAATGCCAATAATGAATAAAAATTGGCAGAAATACCTAACATAGAAAAATGAAGGTTAAATCAAACATGATTTACTTATTTAAATTGTATAAAATAAAATCAGCATAGCAGAAAATTAGCCAGAGTCTCCAACACACAAAAACACATGCAGATCCCAAAGCCTCTCAGTTGTAGATAACATCTGTATGAGCAAGAATCACGTCAGAACCCTTGAAAGCATAGCAGTCACCTTTACACATAAACTAATCTGCATATGGACCCAAGACAACCTCATCTTCGTCTGCAGCACCTATCAGTCACAAAGCTTTGCAATTCACAACATAAACTTGGGTTATACAATAAAGAGCCAAGCTCTCAAGTATCAAGTTCATACCCTCCAGGCTAAATCAAGACTGATCTGGTAACATTCCAGAAGTCAGTGCTGCAGAACAAGGAATCAATTTGGCAGACGTCTTTGGGGGAATGAAAACAATCTCTACTCATTCTGAATGTCCATATATATATATTACTTTGGGGGGGGTTATTATTGTCCTTTTAGTTTCTAACACCTAGAAGTAAGAGACAACACACAAAAATTTAGATTTTCTGTTTCTCTTAACAATTCTGAAGGCAGCAGTGACTGGATAAGCTTCCCTGAATGATACAAAGTAGCAACAGTCCTTTTTAAAAGAAAAAAAATGCATTCTCTGATCAATCTTATTTCCCACCATCTGCTACGACTTTTCCATGAACAGCTGCATTAATTTCTATTACCTATAGGCAATACAAATGCTTTTAAAAAAAAAAATAAAATTCTGATCTAGACTGTAAGCTCTCTGTAGGCAGGGACCTTGCCTCACTGAGTTCAACTTTTTCCATGTCATTTAACACACAGTATTACCTATAAGCACTGGAAAAAGTAGACTCGAGGTAAAAGCAGTGGACCGAGTTCAAATCCACTTGGCAGTTTTAAGGTCAGGGGACAGTTTCTTTATTTGTCAAGTAGAAACATCTGTAACACCCATTTGATAGGGATACTGTGAATTAGATAACATTATGCAAAGAATCAGGAATAGAGTAGGCGCTCAGTAGATGCTCATTTATCATTTTTATTTTTACTTGATTGATCATGGAAAACATGCAAAGAAAAGTGAAGATTAGATCATCAGGCCAGCAAGAAACACATTAAACAGATGGCAAGGCAACAAGGAGATGCGGTGCAAGAGAGCAATTTGAAGAAGTGAGGCATGGTGAGTTTAATCAGTATGGAAATGCAAGCACAAAAGGGCCTGGACAATGCTGAATACATTTTCTTCTCCAATAACGAGGGCACAGCCGCCCCAGCAGGCTATGCAGATCTCCCAGTTTATTATGCCAGGGTTGATCTTGCCCTGTGCGATCCTGTAATGTACGCGGCAAATGGAAGTGGAGTCTGAGACAGGGACACAGAGACTGCTAAGGCTGATGGGCTGTCATAGGGAGGCCGACCCACCTGCAACATAAAGTATCAGTAATAGACTCACACCCTTCATTCTGCTCCCAGGAGGACAATTAGTGAAAACACAATAATTATATTTCTTTAGTTATTATCACTCTATGCACCGCTTATGCTAAATTATACTGAGAACTTGCTATGAGCTAGCCTTTATGCTAAATGCTTTACATATTTTGCTACAAATAATTCTCAATATGACTCTATAGAATAAGTTGGAATGTATACTATTATTAGACTCCATCTATAAATAAGGAATTTGTTTCATGGAAATTAACGAAAATTCTCCTATGGCTGGTAAGTGTTAGAGCTATGACTTGAACCAACATCTGTCTGATTTTAGATCCCTTGCTCTTAAATTATCAACAAAAACAAAAAAAAAGGGAAAGAAAGAAAAAAGAAAATAAATTCTTCACTGCCTGGGAGAAAGATCCAGGGCACCCAAAGGCTAATTCTAGCTATCTATGAGTCATTTAACTTAAATTTACTAATTTTCAAGACTAGATATTTATCATGTATAGATAATTTTTTCAACTTTTTAATAAATTTATTTTAATTGGAGGATAATTACTTTACAATATTGTGATGGTTTTTGCCGTACATCAACAAGAATCAGCCATAGGTAAAACATGTGTCCCCCCCTCAACCTGAACCTCCCCGCCTCCTCCCTCCCCACCCTATCCCTCGAGGTTGTCCCAGAGTACTGGCTTTGGGTGCTCTGCTTCATGCATCAAACACACACAAACCTTGCAATCACTGATAGCATTGATGTCATGCCATCATTACTGCTCACTTAGTAAATTTATTCACTAAATTGGTTTGTGATTTTCTAACAGAGAAAAAGCATGACTATAAGGAAATGGCTATATGACTATATTGTCTTCCATCAGTGTTAATGGATATATTGGTTTTGGTATCTTTTCTGTACCCTTTCCCCTAAAAATACTGGTAACAAATCAGTTAACCTAAGGCCATCTGAAATAAAAATCCAGTTCTTTTGCCCATCTCTGCAACACTACCACCAATGTTCCTCCAACTGTAACATCAACAGAGACTATACCACCTTCTAAGGCTAGCTAGCCCTGGAAAGCTCCGACTTCTACAAAGTATTTTATAAATTTGAGACAGAATTTTTTCCACATATCCTAACCTTTATTCTCTTTTCTAGGGTCTCACAAATCAACTTTCACTGTACTGAGATAGAAGGAAAAGAAAATAAGTAAGCAGAATAAACAAAATGGAAAAGGAAAACACGCGGGTGCAGAAACTAGAACAATCCCTCCAAAATTACTATCTTTGACAAATCAACCAAGAGTATGGCATTAATGTATCACTGGCCTTCTCAGATATTCTGTAGGAACAAGCAAATAGTTATTTGGATAACCACTTTGAATTGTTCAATTTTGAAGACTTATTTAGCCTATCAAAACCATGTTTACAATTCGACTGCATTCCCTGACTTTTGCAATTTTTCCCAAGTACTAGTACCAATGCCTTCAATATATCATTATTCCTTTCCTTTCCTGAGTCAATCTTGTATTAAACTCAGCAGTAGACATTCAGTTATTATCAAATATTTTTTGAGCACTGATAAATGCCGGGTACTATGATGAGGGTCAACAATGAAGCAGTTAAAAAAAAATAAAATTATTATATTGGAGTATACATTCTAGAGGGCCAGACTAAAATTAAGAATACATATTTAATTTGATAGGTACAACAAAGAAAAATAAAGTATGAAAAGAGATTGAGAATGAATGAAATGGGAATGCCATTTTATTGTGGTTTAAACAGGAACTTCCCTTTGATGAGAAAATATTTGGGCAAAGACTTGCAGAAAGTAAGAGAGGAAAGTACTGTGTAACTCCAGGCAGATGTATGAAAGATGAAGTGAGTACTCAATTAAGAGAAAGAAGGAGTCAGCCACAAAGGAAGTGGTGACAGATACCTGAGTCAGGATAGGAAGAAGTGGGGACAAATTACAATGTTGTTCAGTTGCTCAGTCATGTCTGACTCTCTGCAACCCCATGAACTGCACCACACCAGGCTTCCCTGTCCTTCATCATCTCCCGGAGTTTGCTCAAATTCATGTTCACTGAGTCGGTGATGCCATCCAAATATCTTATCCTCTGTCGTCCCCTTCTCCTACCCTCAATCTTTCCCAGTATCAGGGTCTTTTCCGATGAATCAGTTCTTTGCATCAGGTGGCCAAAGTATTGGAGCTTCAGCTTCAGCATCAGTCCATCCAATGAATATTCAAGGTTTATTTCCTTTAGGATTGACTAGTTTGATTTCCTTGCTAATTCAGAGGAAGAATTTTTTATTTTATTCTGGGAAGCCATGAGAAGTTTTTGATGAACTACTGTGGCTACTGGAAAGAAATAATTTAAAACAGAAAGAAAATAGGGTTTCAGTTGAGATGGTACTCCAGTTCAGTTCAGTCAATCAGTCATGTCTGACTCTTTGCGACCCCATGGACTGTAGCACACTGGGCCACCCTGTCCATCACCAACTCCCAGAGTTTACCAAAACTCATGTCCATTGAGTCAGCGATGCCATCCAACCATCTCATCCTCTGTCATCACCTTCTCCTCCCGCTTTCAATCTTTCCCAGCATCAGAGCCTTTTCAAATGAGTCAGCTCTTTGCATCAGGTGGCCAAAGTATTGGAATTTCAGCTTCAGCATCAGTCCTTCCAATGAATATTCAGGACTGATCTCCTTTAGGATGGACTGGTTGGATCTCCTTGCAGTCCAACGGACTCTCAAGAGTCTTCTCCAACACCACAGTTCAAAAGCATCAACTCTTCTGCGCTCAGCGTTCTTTATAGTCCAACTCTCACATCCATACATGACTAGTGGAAAAACCATAGCTTTGACTAGACAGACCTTTGTTGGCAAAGAAATGTCACTGCTTTTACTTTCCTTCCAAGGAGTAAGCGTCTTTTAATTTTATGGCTGCAATCACCATCTGCAGTGACTTTGAAGCCCAAAAATATGAAGTCTACCACTGCTTCCACTGTTTCCCCCTCTATTTCCCATGAAGTGATGGGACCAGATGCCATGATCTTAGTTTTCTGAATGTTGAGCTTTAAGCCAACTTTTTCACTCTCCTCTTTCACTTTCATTAAGAGGCTCTTTAGTTCTTCTTCACTTTCTGCCATAAGGATGGTGTCATCTGCATATCTGAGGTTATTGATATTTCTCCTGGACATCTTGATTCCAGTGTGTGCTTCTTCCAGTCTAGCATTTCTCATGATGTACTCTGCATAGAAGTTAATAAGTAGGATGACAATGTACAGCCTTGACGTACTCCTTTTCCTATTTGGAACCAGTCTGTTGTTCCATGTCCAGTTCTAACTGTTGCTTCCTGACCTGCATACAGGTTTCTCAGGAGTCAGGTCTGGTGGCCTGGTATTCCCATCTCTTTCAGAATTTTCCACAGTTTGTTGTCATCCACACAGTCAAAGGCTTTGGCATAGTCAATAAAGCAGAGATAGATGTGTTTCTGGAACTCTCTTGCTTTTTTGATGATCCAGCGCATGTTGGCAATTTGATCTCTGGTTCCTCTGCCTTTTCCAAAACCAGCTTGAACATCTGGAAGTTCACGGTTCATGTATTGCTGAAGCCTGGCTTGGAGAATTTTGAGCATTACTTTACTAGCGTGTGAGATGCGTGCAACTGTGCAGTAGTTTGAGCGTTCTTTGGGATTGCCTTTCTTCAGGACTGGAATGAAAACTGACCTTTACCAGTCCTGTGGCCACCACTGAGTTTTGCAAATTTGCTGGCATATTGAGTGCAGCACTTTCACAGCATCATCTTTCAGGATTTGAAATAGCTCAACTGCCATCCGATCCACTAGCTTTGTTTGTAGTGATGCTTCCTAAGGCCCCCTTGACTTCACATTCTAGGATATCTGGCTCTAGGTGAGTGATCACACCATCATGAGTATCTTGGCCATACGATCTTTTTTGTTCAGTTCTTCTGTGTTATTCAAGTTATCAAAAAATTTGTAGTGACTTTGGAATAGAGGAACATAGGAGGTGGTAGAAAATGATCAGATTTGGGTTACATGTTTTCAATTAAAATCAAGAGAATTTGCTGATGGGTTAGATATCATATTTGTTTTCCAGGGCTGCCACAACAAAATACCACACATTGGGTGGCTTAAATAACAGACATTTATTTCTCATAGTTCTGGGGGCTGGAAGTCCACGATTAAGGTGTCAGCAGGATTCATTTCTTCTGAGGCCTCTCTTCTAGGCTTGTAGATGGCTATCTTCTCTGTGTCTTCATAGTCTTTCCTCTGTGTGTGCTGCTGCTGCTAAGTCACTTCAGTCGTGTCCGACTCTGTGCGACCCCATAGACGGCAGCCCACTGGGCTCCTCCATCCACGGGATTCTCCAGGCAAGAACACTGGAGTGGGTTGCCATTGCCTTCTCCACCTCCGTGTGTGACTGTGTCCTAATCTCCCATTCTTGTAAGGATCCCAACCATGTTGAATTAGAACCCATCCACATGGCCTCTTTTTACCTTAATTACCTCTTTAAAGAAGGCTCTATCCCCAAATATAGTCACATTTCAAGGCACCAATGGATTAGGGCTTCAAAAGATGAATTTTGCAAGGACATGATTCAGCCCATAACAGATATAGAACATCAGAGAAAAAAAGGATGCCAGAATGACCTTACATTTTTTTTCCATTCTTAGCACTAAGATTAAAGTTATAATTTACTGATAAAAGGACACAAGGTGAAAAGCAGGTTTGAAGGTAAACTCCATCCAGGTGGCATGTTGAATAAGCAGTTGGATATGAAAGGAGAATCTAAGGAAAGGTCAAGGATAAAGACATGCTGGGATGCTTGTCAGTGAACACACAGTATTTAAAAGCATGGGATGGTTGAAATTGCCTAGAGAATACATTTTGTTAGAGAATAAAATAAACATGCAGATGGAGACCTATGCCATTGCAATATAAAAAAGTCCAATAAAAACTGTTCTAAAACAATATAGGAGACAGAGGAGGAATGACCACTGAGCTAGAAGGAGGACCTGAAAATGTGCCCGAGAAGTACAGTGAACAAAACGTTTCAAGAAGCAGGAAAGGATCAAATGCATCAAGGTATGAAAATAAGATAGTAACACAAGGTCTGAGAGTAAATCACTGACATCTTCCACCCAAAGGTTATGAATGAGTTTGGCAAAAGCAATACTGGTGACGTGATAGAGATGAAATCTTAATTCCCCACATAACATAGGTGGTTTCTGCAATGACTTCTTCTACTTCACTCCTGGTGTCCAGAGTACTTAGGGTTGACAACAATCACCTGCATGTCTACATGGACCGAGTTATCTTCTGACTTCATTGTGATAGGGCACTTCATTCGACCAAGGACCTGGTAGCTCACCTATCTCTTGCCACTTGATTCTTGCCATGAAATGAAGTCAGCTGCTGCTTGGTGCCAGGTGGTGCCAGTGGTAAAGAACTTGTCCGTCAATGCAACAGATGTAAGAGACACGGGTCCGATCCCTGGGTGGGGAAGACCCCCTGGAGGCGGGCATAGCAATCCACTTCAGTATTCTTACTTGGAGAATTCCATGGCCAGAGGAGCCTGGACAGCTACAGTCCATGGGGTCCCACAGACTCAGACATGACTGAGTGACTTAGAATGGAGGACGATGCTTGGGGTTCTGCTCCAAATCATATGAGCCACAATTTATCCTCCCACTTGGAGCAAGCATCCCAGCTGTTTACCTAGAAACACCTGTTCTCCTTGTTAACACTCTCTACCAGCGAGTGGGTATCAGTGAGCTGATACTTCTGGAGAATTAGCTCAAAGTCACGCATCCAGAAAATGACTCTAGATATAACAGAAGTTTACATTTCTAGGAGGATGAGACATTTCCAACTGAATAGTCTCCTAAAAGAGATATTTGCACTGTGTGGTATATGAAAATAGTTAGATGGATTTGGTGGGGTGGTGACATGTACATACAACCCGGTGGCTCAGTGGCCTGCAATGTGGGAGCCGCAGGAGACTTGGGTTCAATCCCTGGGTCAGGAAGATCCCCTGGAGGAGGAAATGGCTACCCATTTCAGTATTCTTGCCTGGAGAATCCCATGGACACAGGAGCCTGGCGGGCTATGGTCCCTAGGGTCACAAAGAGTCGCACATGACTGAAGCAACTTAGCACACACACACACACACACATTTATGAAAATAGAACCACCAGGCTGTGAATAACCCATCGGTGATGGCATGGGGGTTAACAATTACATGGGTATGGTGACGTGGGGACATGTACACACTACTGTATTTAAAATCGATAACCAAGGAGGACCTACCACATAGCACAGGGAACTCAACTCAATATTCTACAATACCTTACACAGGAAAAGAATTTGAAAAGGAATGGATACTTACATGGGTATAACTGAATCAGCTTGTTGTACGCCTGTAACTAATATGTTGTTGTTAATCAAATACACTCCAATATAAAATAAAAATTTTTAAAAAGAGATCATAGCAATGACTTCACACTAACACACTGGTGGCTGGCAATTGTTAGTCATTTTATATTTTGTCCAGTAAACTCTATTTTAGAAAATAAATTGCAATGATTTGTTAGATACAATATAATTATATATAAATGATATGAATTTTGAACAAGTTAGGCCTACAGAATGCATTCAGAGGGAAAAAAGTGTTATCCTTTTCTTCCCCATTTCCCATTCATACATACAGGCCTATGTCGTAACTGCTCCATGGATGCTGTTTCTAAATCATAAAGCAGTCATCACTTAGCAGTTCCTCATCCAAATGTGTAGGAATAAAATAAATAAAATCCAGGCTTCATTTGGAGTTAAAATGTCTGCCCATTCCCAGCCTAGACCTGCTTTAAAGGTTTGTGTTTGGTTTACTTTCTACTTCTCTGCTTCTATTCATCTTCTTCTCCTATTGACCAGGTTGCTTCTGAAGACAGAGGATGTACAAGAGGTTTGGAGGCAGGTCTGGAGTCAAGACATTTGACTGGCATGCCATATGCTCATATCAGGGCTCTCTGGACTTGAGATTTTCAAGTTGATCATTCTCTTGGGGTGCTTTCATGGATTCTGTGGAGAAGCCCCCTCAATCGAGTGTTGCAATTTTCCTACATTCCCTAATATGGATAATACACCTCCTTTCAACCTCTGGTTGTATGTGGAAATTTTCACATATAATCTCTTTTATTGATTCTTGGTGTCTCAGCATCTCTCCAGGCACCCTGCCTGGACAAAATCCCTTTAATATGGTCTCAGGTGTTCCTTCTCCCTCTGCCTTTCCCTCTCCTTCTCTCTCCCGTCTTTTCTCTCTTCCATCCTTTCTGCCTCTTTCTCTCCATCCTTCCCTCCATCCCTCCTCCCCCCCTGATAACACATACACACAGACTTCTGATCCTCAGGAACCCCATCACTGCTAAGAGAATAGCACAAGTACTTCTGAAATGCAGCTACCACCCTCCACTTTGTCAGACAGGCCACTGCCTTCACTTTCAGACCTCCTGGCCTAGGTCCGGTACCAGACTCTGCAACTGGACAGACTCCAGGCGCAAACAATCAAGTTCTCAAGTGGCCTTCTGGAGCCCTTGGAGTTTCATCTGGCATAAAGAGAGGGGAGAATTTTCAACTCCACTGCCCCATGAGTCCACAGGACTACCAAACACCACTCTTGAACAAGCTGCAGCTCGAATTCCCAACCACTCTCTTCGTCTCTCCAACATCTTTCAGATAATTGAGGTCACTAGTGAACAAAAAGTGGAAAAAAAAAGTTCTTGATCACCTACTTTGTAAGTTCCATTCAGGTAGATTTGCACCTCAGTTTGAAATGTGGGGTTATTTGCCGTCTATTTCATCTATTTTCTTGAGGTTTTAGCTAATAATGACCAATGAACTTTAATATCTTGCTACACTAGCATTTGAATATATTGCATAATCAAAGCATTCTGTTGGGGAATTGATATTAAGAATATTAGGGGCTTCCCTGGGGGCTCAGATGGTAAACAGTCTGCCTGCAATGCTGAAGGCCTGGGTTCAATCCCTGAGTCAGGAAGATCCCCTGGAGAAGGAAATGGCAACCCAATATGGTGTTCTTGCCTGGAAAATTCCATGGACGGAAGATCATGGTGGGCTACAGTCCATGAGGTCACAAGAAAACTCTTTTTAAAATGTTCAGTCTAAATGGATCAGGTCATTGACAGTTTATGTAAAGAAACTTGTACTGGATTTTAAAATACAGCCTACTTATACAATGAAATACTAGACAGCAAATAGAAAATAAACAAACTGGTGATACACACAACATGGATGAGTCTCAAAAGCTCTACACTGAGCAAAGAAAGGCAGACATAAAACAGTACATATTGATGATTCTATTTACATGAAACTCTAGAAACAAATCTAAACCTTTAGAGATGGAAAGCACATGATTGGTGGTTTAGAAGGTGTGAGGGAGACTAAGGACACAAGAATTTGGGGGGAGACAAATGCTTCTGGTGAATACATGCATATAGGAGTATACAAATTTGTCAAAACTCATCAAAAGGTACACTTTAAATAACAAGCTAAAATTTTTTAAATATATACATATACAGGTGTGCATATATTTAAAAACTTTTAAACTGTCATTTAAAGTGAACCTAATTTACATATATACATGGGCTTCCCTGGTGACTCAGATGATAAAGACTCTACCTGCAATGAGGGTGACCTGGGTTCGATCCCTGGGTTGGGAAGAACCCCTGGAGGAGGGCATGGCAACCCACTCCAGTATTCTTGCCTGGAGAATCCCCATGGACAGAGGAGCCTGGTGGGCTACAGTCCATGGGGTCGCAGAGTTGGACATGACTGAAAGACTAATAACACATGTATACATACATATATATATAGATGTGTGTATATATACATACAGAGACTAATAACATATATACATATATGTGCATATGTATATGTGTATGTACACACATACATATATATATATTCCTAAATTACGTATGGGAGCTAAACACCTGGACTGCATCAAATCTGCCCTTGCAGAATTGCTTTCACTGAATTATACAGTAAAAAAGAGTAGCCTTAATACAGGCTGTATTTTCTGGAGAGATGCTTTTTAGTGTGTTCTTCACCATGTTATATATAATATCTTTTCTATAAGGAAAAACAAGAGAAATTTCAGTAACGTGAGCTACCTGCAAACCATGTTTTTACCCTGTGGACACGAAATTGCACAAAGAATCATTTTTTCCTCTCTTAGGTTACTCCTGCCAAATTCAGA
The DNA here is from genome assembly GCF_019320065.1 of Cervus canadensis. Lineage (NCBI taxonomy): Eukaryota > Metazoa > Chordata > Mammalia > Artiodactyla > Cervidae > Cervus > Cervus canadensis. Next base: position 7,218,017 of record NC_057414.1, on the reverse strand, counting down.
GCTTTGAAACTTCTGGGTTTCGTGGCACCCATTCTGTATAGCAATGCAATGTTTTAGTTCTCTAATTTTTTTCTCATTAAGATTCAAGTCTCCTGAATTGGCATTGATTTATTATTGCAGAAAGGAATAAAGAAAGTAAGTAAAAAGCAAATTCTTGAAAACATCTGTCAACCAAAGAGAAAGACTATCAGTTCAGTTCAGTTCAGTTGCTCAGTTGTGTCCGACTCAGCGACCCCATGAACCGCAGCACGCCAGGCCTCCCTGTCCATCACCAACTCCCAGAGTTTACTCAAACTCATGTCCATCAAGTTAGTGATGTCATCCAGCCGTCTCATCCTCTGTCGACCCCTTCTCCTCCTGGCCCCAATCCCTCCCAGCATAAAGGTCTTTTCCAATGAGTCAACTCCTCGCATGAAGTGGCCAAAGTATTGGGGTTTCAGCTTCAGCATCAGTCCTTCCAATGAACACCCAATAACAGACTTTAAAAGCAACCAGACTAATAATTAAATTCCAAATGCTAAAGACCTACCCAATCCCTCTTGTATACATGTAAGACACAAAAATTCATCATAGAATCCAGGTATATTTAAGGTAGAATCTGTTTCATGCCATGATCATTGCTGAGAAATCTGAGCTGTGGCTCAAGAGGAGACAATCTAAGGAAATAATGCTACTGGGAAGACTCTGAACTTGTCTTACAAATCAAAGGAAAGAATTTTAAGAAAGTAAGTTCAATTCTATTAACTGGGAAAAAGGAGAATTAAAAAGTACTCATTTCACTGTGCTGTTTAAAGTATTAATAAAAATAATGTATATAAGAGAACCAGCTAGTGTAGGAGTTTTTCTTAAGTTAATAAAATTTAAATTATACAAACAGAATCTAAGAAAAATAGTTGTTGGCTTGTCAGTGAGGAAAGAGAAAGTAGAGTGTATGTGCCACACACAGCTGCTTCTCAGACAATAGGGCTTGAGATGAAAAACAACATACAACTAATTCAGTATTTTCTCCTCCTGGCAATTTCTGATTGTTATTGTTCTGTGCTCATTCCTTTCGCAGCTGTTCTCAAGTTCACTAGTCACCTCGTTGTGTTTTATCCTGTCAACATGTTTCTCACATCTTCTTCCATTTACCCTTCTCAGCATTCCCAGTAGAATCCCATATACACAAGAAGCATTCTCTTCACATTTTCCTTTTATTTCTAGTTTGCTCCCAGCATGTCTTCACAGAAAGGCGTCCAGCATTGCCAAGACTCTCTCCAGCTTGAGGGAGGAAAACTGTGAAGCATGCTCCAATTTTTCTCTCTCCAGGCCACAGGAGGTAATCTGTTCATCTACTGGCTCATTTGACAAGGAATAATTCAACACCTTCTATGCGCTAACTGCTGTGTAACCAATGGCTGCAAAGTGAGCTCACAAACACTACCTGGACAACCCTCAGCGTCATCTTGATGCCTTATTCTTGTCTCCCTCTCACAAAGGGAAAGCTAACATACTAAACATGGGGGGGTGACCCTCCCAACCTGTACATAAGGCACATATCAGCCACTCTCTGCAGTAGGGCAGTTTCAAAGAAACATTCCCCCCCACCACTACCCATGACAATATAGCTAATTCCTGAATGTATTGAAAGAAACTTTATAAAAAAATTGCAAATGCATAAGGAAGTAAGAGGGACAAAGAAGGAAAGAATGAAAGAAGAAAGAAAGGGAGAACAGCAGCAGCAACAGGGAGCTAAAACAAGATTTGAGGAAGGCTGGCTGAAAGAAAACATGGAAACCAGGTTATCTCAGGATAAATGCCTATTATCCGGTTGTGCTCTTTCGAGCCCGCATGAACAGGCGGCGCTAGTGGTAAAGAACCTGCCTGCCAGTGCAGGAGACACAAGAGATGTCAGTTCGAACCGTGGGTTGGGAAGATCCCCTGGCAGACAGAGGGGCATAGCAACCCACTCCAGTATTCTTGCCTGGAGAATCCCACGGACAGAGGAGCCTGGTGGGCTATAGTCCATGGGGTCGCAAAGAGTCAGACATGACTAAAGCAACTTAGCCCAGCAGAGAGGTTGGAGAGAAGTCCCCTACTTTAAGCCCAGATCCTCAAAGAGGACCAATGTGGTACTACATCAGCAATGCCCATCAGTTCCCAACAGAAACAAACGAAACCTCTAAAGGAAAGCATCATCAATTCATGCCATGAGGGTACATTCAGATTACACTGAACCAATAAAATATTAACAAAAAAGGAAACAGTCTACCATACTACTCAACACACAAGATAAAGAATACATTTCTTTAAATGACCCAAGGTCTCAGATATCTATATCTCATTTTTATTTTACAAAAATATTTTATTTTGATATAGAATTTGTCAACAGCTTTTTTCACCATTGTGATGATGTCATTCCACTGTCTTTTGTGATTCAATTTTTCTTATGACAATTCAACTTTGTTGTCCCCTTATGGGTATAAAGTGTTTTTCCCCCCTCTGAATATCTTTGAGATACATTCTCTATCTTTGACTTTAAACTAGTTAGTTATTACATGGTTTTATTTGCGCTATCCTGCTCTATTTGTGCTTCACTGGTTTTTTTATTTTGATCAAATTTGAAAAATGTCTGGTGAATGATTTTTCAAGTAAACTGCCCTAGTAAATCTACTTTTAGGTAATAACCCAAGGGAAATGATAACATAGCTCCACAAAAAAATCATGTAAGAAGCATTATAATAACAAAGATCTGAAAATAATCCAGATGTCAGGTAAATAGATAAACACATTGTTGTTGCATACTCAAACAATGGAATGCTACTCAAAACAAAAATGAATGAAGTACTAACAGACAGAATAATATACATGAATTTGAAAACTACAATGCTGAGAGTAAGTAGCCAGATATAAAATAATATACTCAGTATGATACCATTTATATAAAATTTTAGAGCAGAAGAGACAAAACTAAGCTTTGGTTGTCAATATTAGAACAGTGTGGCCTGGTGAGGAGATTAAAGACTTGAAAGAGACATGAAGGAATTTAGAATTTACTGAGGTATGGAAATGTTTTAGATTCTAATTGCAGTGGTGATTACACAAAAGCATACATCTGGCCAAACTCATCCAATCATTCTTAACGTCTTTGCTTTATATCCTAAGGTACTTATACGCATCCCACATCCAAATCAATGGGAAGGTTGAACAACTGTTTAAACATATATAAAGACAGAATTTGAGAAATGGAAACCAGATCAGAAATTACACAAAGTGAAGCATAGAGCAAGAAAAGGAAACTATAAAAGAAAGTTAAGAAACATAGAAATATTTTCTCTTTCTGTTAATTTTATAGGTCATGTATTTGTATCAACTTTCTGCTAACAAATAATTAAAGATTCAGGTTAAAATATTTTATGAATCTTCCTAAATCGAGTTGACAACAGACTTAGGAATTACTGCACCAAAATCTATGCAAAGGCAGGACTCCAAGGAGATGAGTAGTGGGCTGACACCGCTTTAGATCTGATGGGTTTTGATGAACCTGTGAAAGGCTTAGATTTTGAGTCTCCCAGGGTTTAAAGCAGAGTGATAAAAGCTCAGGAGCAATTAAATATGTGCCTTAAAGGGCAATTCTCCCAGGTAGGAATGACCTAAACAAACCCATACAATCCTGTCCCAGTCCCAGGCAAATGCAAGGAAATTTGCCTTGACTCTGATGTTGATGAAGATGGAAGCTGTGTGGAAATGATTCTGCAAGAACTTTAGGCCAATAGGCAAACCTCAAGTTTTGTTGTTCAGTCGCTGTCATGTCTGACTCTTTGTAACCCCAGGGACTGCAGCACACCAGGCTCCTCTGTCCTCCTCTATATCCCAGAGTTTGCTCACTTTCACTTCCAATGAGTTGGTGATGCTATCTAACCATCTTATCTTCTGGCCCCTTCTTTTGCCTTCAATCTTTGCCCACATCAGGATCTTTTCCAATGAGTTGACTCTTCACACCAGGGGACCAAAGTACTGGAGCTTCAGCTTCAGCACCAGTCCTTCCCATGAGTATTTAGGGTTGATTTCCTTTAGGATTGACTGGTCTGATCTTAAGCTTATTTATGGCTAAAATTCATATCATCTTTGCAAATCAAAATCTCAAGTAGAGGCAAGATAAAAGATAAGAAGGGCCCCTTGGTGCCTAGAATTAGCAAATTGAAAGGCTGTGAAGATAAAAGCAACTCATCCTAAGTCTCAAAGAATGCTCATAAATATTCCAGATGTTACACAAAAACTCAAATGAACCTTTTGGCCCACCAAATACTTTTCTATGGACATTAAGCATTTCATAGCCAAAAATGACTCCCAGGAGGAAACAAAGCACAATAAGGAGAATTATCAAAAAAGAAAAAAAAAAAAGATAAATCAGCAGAAACAAATTTATACAAACTTCAAAAACTTTTTATAATTTTGTCATTATCAAATGTAAATTTTTTTAAACATATTTTGTGGTGTTTAAGAAAATAAGAGGAAAACTTTATAATAACTACAAGGAAAAAATAAACTGACTAGAAATTCTGGAAATGAAATTTACATATCCCAAAGAAAAAAATCAATGTACAGACTTTATAGCATGTTTGTCACAACTAAAAATAGAAATAGTTCAAATGAAATTATTCAGAAAGATTAAAGAAGTGATGGAATATACAAGAGAGTAAATAAGAGACATGGAGGAGAGGAAGAGAAAGTGTAATGGGTGTCTATTTTAAGTTATATAATGAAAAGATAGATACAATGGAACACAGGCAATATATGAAGAGACAGTATCTGAAATTTCCAAAATAGATAAAAATACAGTTTCTCAGATTCAAGAAGCCCATGGAGTATGGAAGAAGAGCTAAAGAAACCCACTCCTACATATATTTCATGACATTGAAACACTAAAGATGAAGAAAAGATATTGAGAAAGAGAGAAAATAGATTACCTTCAAAGAAGCATCTATTAGACTGACCACTGACTTACCAAGAGCCACTTCAGAAGCTAGACTACAGTGTGCTTTATCTTCAGTAGTCTGAAAGGCTACATTTGCAACCTAGAATTCTATATACCACAAAAATATCTTCCAGATCTTTAAAGGAATTAAAAATATTTGAAACAAACACGTAAGTATATTTTTAAAGTCTGGCAACATAGACCCTCAAAAAGGAAGTTCTATGGCATGTGATCCAAATGAAAGGTCTGAGTTACAAGAAAGAAGGAGAAGAAAAATAAGTTGTAAATATAGGTAAATCTAAAAGAAGACTGACTACATAAAATAATTTTGTTTTATAGAATAAATTAATTGAATTAAATATACAAATATACAAGTTGGAAGAAGAGAAATGAAGATAAAGTGGTCTGAGACCCAATGTTGTACAGAAGACTGGTAAAGTTTTTGATTCACTTAAGATTTTTTAAGTGAAGGACACATGTGGTAACTCTCAGGAGGACCAGTAGAAAATAAGAACAGCGAGTATAAATTATCAGTTCGGTTCAGAGGCTCAGTCTGTCCGACTCTTTGCGACCCCATGAATCGCAGCATGCCAGGCATCCCTGTCCGTCACCAACTCCCGGAGTTTATTCAAACTCATGTCCATCGAGTCTGTGATGCCATCTAGACATCTCATACTCTGTCGTCCCCTTCTCCTGCCCCCAGTCCCTCCCAGCATCAGGGTCTTTTCCAAAGAGTCAACTCTTTGCATGAGGTAGCCAAAGTATTGGAGTTTCAGCTTCAGCATCAGTCCTTCCAATGAACACCCAGGACTGATCTCCTTTAGGATGGACTGGTTGGATCTCCTTGCAATCCAAGGGACTCTCAAGAGTCTTCTCCAACACAACAGTTCAAAAGCATCAATTTTTCTGCACTCAGCTTTCTTCACAGTCCAACTCTCACATCCATACATGACCACTGGAAAAACCATAGCCTTGACTAGATGGACCTTTGTTGGCAATGTAATGTCTCTGCTTTTGTGTGTGTGTGTGTGTGTGTCTCTGCTTTTTAATATGCTGTCTAGGTTGGTCATAACTTTCCTTCCAAGGAGTAAGCGTCTTTTAATTTCATGGCTGCAGTCACCATCTGCAGTGATTTTGGAGCCCAAAAAATTACGTCTGACACTGTTTCACTGTCTCCCCATCTATTTGCCATGAAGTGATGTGACCAGATGCCATGATCTTAGTTTTCTGAATGTTGAGCTTTAAGTCCACATTTTCACTCTCCTCTTTCACTTTCATCAAGAGGCTCTTTAGTTCTTCTTCACTTTCTGCCATAAGGGTGGTGTCATCTGCATATCTGAGGTTATTGATATTTCTCCCGGCAATCTTGATTCCACCTTGTGCTTCTTCCAGCCCAGCATTTCTCATGATGTACTCTGCATATAAGTTAAATAAGCAGGGTGACAATATACAGCCTTGATGTACTCCTTTTCCTATTTGGAACCAGTCTGTTGTTCCATGTACAGTTCTAACTGTTGCTTCCTGACCTGCATATAGGTTTCTCAAGAGGCAGGTCAGGTGGTCTGGTATTCCCATCTCTTTCAGAATTTTCCACAGTTTATTGTGATCCACACAGTCGAAGGCTTTGGCACAGTCAATAAAGCAGAAATAGATGTGTTTCTGGAACTTTGTTGCTTTTTCGATAATCCAGCAGATGTTGGCAATTTGATCTCTGGTTCCTCTGCCCTTTCTAAAACCAGCTTGAACATCTGGAAGTTCACGGTTCACATATTGCTGAAGCCTGGCTTGGAGAATTTTGAGCATTACTTTACTAGTGTGTGAGATGAGTGCAATTGTGCTGTAGTTTGAACATTCTTTGGGATTGCCTTTCTTTGGGATTGGAATGAAAACTGACCTTTTCCAGTCCTCTGGCCACTGCTGAGTTTTGCAAATTTGCTGGCATATTGAGTGCAGCACCTTCACAGCATCATCTTTCAGGATTTGAAATAGCTCAACTGGAATTCCATCACCTCCACTAGCTTTGTTTGTAGTGATGTTTTCTAAGGCCCACTTGGCTTGGCATCCAGGATGTCTGGCTCTAGGTGAGTGATCACACCATCATGATTATCTGGGTCATGAAGATGTTTTTTGTACAGTTCTTCTATGTATTCTTGCCACCTCTTCTTAATATCTTCTGCTTCTGTTAGGTCCATACCATTCCTGGCCTTTATCGAACCCATCTTTGTATGGAATGTTCCCTTGGTATCTATGATTTTCTTGAAGAGATCTCTAGTCTTTCCCATTCTGTTGTTTTCCTCTATTTCTTTGCATTGATCGCTGAGGAAGGCTTTCTTATCTCTCTTTGCTCTTCTTTGGAACTCTGCATTCAAATGGGGATAGCTTTCCTTTTCTCCTTTGCTTTTTGCTTCTCTTCTTTTCACAGCTATTTGTAAGCCCTCCTCAGACAACCATTTTGCCTTTTTGCATTTCTTTTCCACGGGGATGGTCTTGCTCCCTGTCTCCTGTACAATGTCACAAACCTCCGTCCATAGTTCATCAGGTTCTCTATCAGATCGAGTCCCTTAAATCTATTTCTCACTTCCACTCTATAGTCATAAGGGATTTGATTTAGGTCATACCTGAATGGTCTAGTGGTTTTCCCTACTTTCTTCAATTTAAGTCTGAATTTGGCAATAGGAGTTCATGATCTGAGCCACAGTCAGCTCCCGGTCTTGTTTTTGCTGACTGTATAGAGCTTCTCCATCTTTGGCTGCAAAGAATATAATCAATCTGATTCCGGTGTTGGCTATCTGGTGATGTCCATGCGTAGAGTGTTCTTTTGTGTTGTTGGAAGAGCATGTCTGCTATGACCAGTGCGTTCTCTTGGCAAAACTTTATTAGACTTTGCCCTGCTTCATTCTGTACTCCAAGGCCAAATTTGTCTGTTACTCCAGGTGTGTCTTGACTTCCTACTTTTGCATTCCAGCCCCCTATAATGAAAAAGACATCTTTTTTGGGTGTTCATTCTAAAAGGTCTTGTAGGTCTTCATAGAACCATTCAACTTCAGCTTCTTCAGCGTTACTGGTTGGGGCATAGACTTGGATTACCATGATATTGAATGGTTTGCCTTGGAAACGAACAGAGATCATCCTGTCATTTTTGAGATTGCATCCAAGTACTGCATTTCATACTTTCGTTGACCATGATGGCCACTCCATTTCTTCTAAGGGATTCAGATTTCTGGATTCCAGAAATGTAAGAATAAATTAATTTTTTTCTTAAGTCACTAAATCTGTGGACATTTCCTTTGACAGCAAAGGGAAATAATACATATAGAAAACATGAAGTGATACAAGTTATTCAACCAAAAAAGAAGCAAAATAACAGAGAGGAGGAACCCATACAAATGGTGGAACAAAGAGAAAGGATAAAAAATGTAGATACAATCTCACATATATCTATTATTATATTAAGTATTAATGAACTTTGCTCTTAAAGAAAAAAGATGAAGAATGTCAGATAATTTGAAATTATATCCACAATGAAATACAAGAATAGAAATGTCTGAAAAGTAAAGCATTGAGGAAGATATAGCATGAAAATATAAACTAAAGTAAATATTTAGCTATAGACCAAATAGCAGAAACTTTGCTAGAGATGAAGACAACCATTCCACTGTGATAAAACACAATTCATCAGAAAGAAGCACATTAAAAGATACTCAACATTGTCATTCATGGATATGCAAGTCAAAAACCAAGAAACCACGATGAGATACCATTTCACACACAATAGGATGGCTATAACACAAACAAGAAAATACATAAAACTGTTGGCAAAACAGTGGAGAAAATGTGGAGAAATTAAAACACTCACACATTCTAAGTGGAAATGTAAAATGGTGAAGTTGATGTGTAAAAGTTTGGTAGCTCCTCAGTAAATTTAACATAGAATTACCAGGTGACCCGGTAATTCTTCTTCTAGGTGTACCCAAAAGAATGGAAAACAAGGACTCAGATATTTTAATGCCAATGTTCACTGCAACATATTGATAAAATCCAAAAGCTAGAAACAACCCAAGTGTCCATCAACAGATGAATGAATAGACAAAATGTGGCATTATTTAGACAAAATGGGGTATTATTTAGTCACAGTAGGGAATGGAGTTTTGACACCTGCTAGGACACATATGAGGGCTTCCCTGGTGGCTCAGAGGGTAAAGCATCTGCCTGCAATGCGGGAGACTCGGGTTCAATCCCTGGGTCGGGAAGATCTCCTGGAGAAGGAAATGGAAACCCACTCCAGTACTCTTGCCTGGAAAATCCCATGGACAGAGAAGCCTGGTAGGCTATGGTCCATGGGGTCGCAAAGAGTCGGACACGACTGAGAGACTTCACTTTCACTTTAATGACACACATGAACTTTGAAAACATTATGCTAAGTGAAATTAGACAGACACAGAAGGACAAACATTATATGACTTTACTGTTATATGAAATATCGAGTAGGCAAATTCATAGCAGCAGAATGTAGATTAGAGTTTAGCAGAGTCTGGAGTTATTGCTTAATAGGTACAGAGTTTATATTTGTAGTGATGAAAAAATTTTACAGATAGCAGTGATGGTAGCACAGAATTGTGGATGTCATTCATGGCCATAGAAATGTATATTTTAATAGTTAAAGCAGCAAATTTTGTGATTATATTTATATATATAATCACAATAATACAAAAGCAATTCTGAGGAAAAGACCAGAAAAAACAATGAAAAAAGTATAGTGTCATAGAAATCAAAGGCAGTATAAAAGTTTCCCACAAAAAAAAAAGATGTGATAAATACTGCTAAGATTGACAGGGATTTAAACTAATACACTCTCGAGTAACACATTGGGATATGAAGAGAAACTCATAGCACTTGTCACCATTGACCCACAGAGAGATGAAACATGGCTCCCTCAAACACTGCATCACAGTTACGGCTGTGCTAGCTTAAAGCTGTGGGAAATCCTGTTTCACCTGCTTAACCAACTCCTCTTCCTTTGAAGTCCACTCCAGCCTACCAGGCTACCATATATACAGGGTATCTTTATCCTCCATGATACCTCAGTGATTGATGTGATAGTCAAAATAAAGACTTCTGAGAAAGATCTAAAATTCAATTCCAAATCTGCCACATTTTAGGTTTGGGTTACTGACCCAATCAACTAATTTTTCTTAGATTCGGCTTTCCAATCTGTTAAATAGCAGTATCATCTATCTACCTTGAAGGAACTAATGATAGTTAGGGATAATATATGTGCCAGATAATATATTTTCCAAGAACCAAACCTAATATTGTATAGGCATGGAATAAATCATAACATCTAATATATACTACTTGCTTATATGTTGTTTTTCTTGGCAATCATAGAGTATCCCTATAATTCTATTTCTAGTTTCTAACATGTATATCTGAAATATAGCAGGTTTAACTGTAAGTCTGCAACTATCAATAGGGATCTTAAAACCCTGTTTTAAGATCTGTTTTTTAATCTCAGTTTCTGTAGGTCAAGAATCTAGGTGCAACTCAGCTGGGTCTTCTGGCTCAGGATTTCTCACAAGGCTGTAATCAGGCTATAATGCAGTGATCGCAAAACTTGACTTGAGAAGGATTAATTTATAAGCTCATTGACTCCTACAACTCAATAACAACAACAGCAAAAATAATCTGGTTTTTAAAATGGGCAAAAGACCTGAATAGACATTTCTCCAAAGAGCATATACAAATGTTCAACCGGTGTGAAGATGTTCCAAATGACTAATTTTAGGGAAATACAAATCAAAACCACAATGAGATATCATCTCACACCTATTAGGATGGCTATTATCCAAAAACCAAAGAACAAGTGTGGTGAAGGATATGAAGAAAAGACATCCCTTTTACACTGCTGGTGGAAATATAAATTGGTGCAGGCAGTATGCAAATCAATATGAAGTTTCCTCAAAAAATTAAAAACAGAATTACCATTTGATCCAGCAATCTCACTTCTGGGTATATATCCAAAAGAACTCAATCCAGATTTCAAAAAGATATCTAATTTTAAATGTATCCCATACCTTCTCACCTATTCCATATCTACATTTTGTTTATTTATTTGGATAATAGCAAAGAGTCTAATTTATTAAGTTGGGATTCATATATCTCCCTCCCTCATTCTCACCCAGAAGCAATAATAAATACAATACTTAATAAGAAGTCACTTAATTGGAAGTAATAATACAAGCATGGATTTACATAACATTATCAGAATAATGCAAACCACACTGAATGCTGATGTTTCTTTAATATGTCAGCTCTTATATTTAATTTGAAGCTTTTTTCCTTCTTTTTCCCTCATAGTGTGGAATTTTATTTTAATTAATTTGTTTATTTTAATTGGAGGATAATTACTTTACAATATTGTAATGGTTTTTGCCATACATCAATATCAATAAAAGCGTAAGGAATTTTCAACTCAAATATATTTTGTTGAATTTCTTTAATCAACAGAATTTAGCAAAACATAGGTCCTTTCAGTTTGCAGGGGGCAGGGGGAAGCCTAGGCATTGATCATTACTCAGTTCAGTTCAGTAGCTCAGTCGTGTCCGACTCTTCACAACCCCATGGACTGCAGATCATTACTCTATCTGTACTTATATACTTATAAAGCTATTCAGTTTTAATTGTGATAACAGCTGCCTATTTGCCATGTAAGAATGCTGTAAATGCATAGAGATCTAATGGAATTTAACCATAACCAAAAAATAAGAGCTAAATAATTTTACTATAAAAAAATAAATGAGGGTTATCTGTACCCCCATGTTCACTGCAGTATTAGTCACAAGAAATTTATGGAAACAATCTAAATGTCTATCAGTGACCAAATGGATAAAGAAAATGTGGCATATATACCTATATACATATATGTGTGTGTGTGTGTGTGTGTGTGTGTATACACATACATACATACATGCAGGGAAATATAAGTCATCTGTAAAAAAACAAGGAAGTCCTGCTATTTGCAACAATATAGTATGGCATGGACCCAGAGGACATTATGCTAAATGAAAAAAGACCAGACAAAGAAAGACAAACACTACACAATCTCATGTATATGTAGAATCTGATATAGTTCCCTCAATTTTAATTGCAGTGCTCAAGCATTTTTATCACAAGCAATGTGCTTCCTCATATCATTGACATTCTACCCTTATCAAATTACCAGGAGAACAGAAAGTTCAATGTGGGAGACCTGGGTTGGATCCCTGGGTTGGCAAGATCCCCTGGAAGAGAGCATGGCAAACAACTCAGTATCCCTGCCTGGAGAATCCCCATGGACAGAGGAGCCTGGCGGCCTACAGTCCATGGGGTCGCAAAGAGTCAGACATGACTGAGCGACTAAGCACCGCACAGCATGGCCTGGTAACAGCCAGAAATAGACATATATACGGCATGGTCCCTGACTCTATAAACCAATGTGCTCATACTTACTGAACTTCTTTTATCTGCTAGACATTATGTTTGTAGTTAAAGAGAAAAAGATAAGTGAGAGACAGTCTCTGTACTCAAGGTATTTATGAACACATGGAAGTAGACCTAAAAATCATGACATTCAAGGCAGAAAGTGGCAGCGATGAGGCAGAAGAGGCAAAAAGGGACCAAATAACAGAGGGCTTTGTAAATCATGCTAAGGAGCTGATGGGAAGTCACTGAAGGTTTTCATTAGGGCAGTGATATTAGAAATATAATCCTTGCTGCTGTGTGGAAGATGGTACAAGAGAAGTGAGGCGGAAATGTTACGTCTTTGCAGAGAGGAAAAGGATCTGAATTAAAGCAAGGACAGGAGAAGGAGTACTTTACTTCAGCCTCTGTTCACTGAGACATGTAAGTCAATCTACCTGTGCCTGCAATCACTCATTACAAACAAGCATCACTGCCTCGGCCATCCCCATGCTGCCCTTATCTCTACTTCCCATTGACGGCAAGGTCCCATCCCATGATTCATCCAGGTAGACTCTGCCCAGTGCCTGGTAAACAGACAATACCCAAGACATTTGCTTCTGTGTGACCACGTGAATCAGGGAACTTGCTACAGAGTGGACACATGCCTTGCCTCCTGTTTTGTTGGCTTGCTCCAAACTTGGCACAAGTCTATGGCCCTGAAAAGAAGGGACTTGGGCTAAAAAACACCGAGGAGCATCTGTGCTCTGTGTAGGCAGCACTGTTTTGAAATCCCCTGTCCCTGCTTCAAGAGCTTGACAGAAGCCAGAACCAACTGTTTGGTTAATGAAACCACAAAGGCTAAAGCAAAAAGAAACCAAACAACCTATAATTTCCTTTTGGAATATTCAGTGTTCAAATGGAACTGCATTGCTCAGAAATCCTTTCATTAGACTGTTATTTCAGTACCTACTGTGTACCAGGTACTGTAAGGTCAAAGAAGAAAAAATCAGATGCAGGTCCTACCTTACATAAAATAAAATGACACAGCCTGGAAATTAAAAAACACTTGTTCTTTGGAAGAAAAGTTATGAGAAATCTAGACCATGTGTTACAAAGCAGAGACATCACTTTGCCAACGAAGGTCCATATAGCCAAAGCTTCCCTGGTGCTCAGTTGGTAAATAATCAGCTTGCAGTGCAGGAGACCTGGGTTTGATCCCTGGGTCAGGAAGATCCCCTGGAGAAGGGAATGGCAACCCACTCCAGTATTCTGGCCTGGAGAATTCCATGGACAGAGGAACCTGGCAGACTACAGTCCATGGGGTCACAAAGAGTCAGACACAACTGAGCTACTATCACTTTCACTTTCAAGGTTTTTCCAATAGTCATGTATGGATGCAAGAGTTGGACCATAAAGAAGACTGGGCAATGAAGCATTGATGCTTTCAAACTGTGGTGCTGGAGAAGACCCTTGAGAGTCCCTTGGACTGCAAGGAGATCAAACCAGTCCATCCTAAAGGAAGTCAATGCTGAATATTCATTGGAAGGACTTATACTGAAGCTGAAGCTCCAATACTTTGGCCATCTGATGCAAAGAGCCGACTCATTGGAAAAGACCCTGATGCTGGGAAAGATTGAAGGCAGGAGGAGAAGGGGACGACAGAGGATGAGGTGGTTAGATGGCATCATCGACTCAATGGATGTGCGTTTGAACAAACTCTGGTAGATAGCGAAGGGCAGGAGAGGCTGGTGCGCTGCAGTCCATGGGGTCACAAAAAGTTGGACCCGACCTAGCGACTGAACAACAACCCACCAACAAACTTACATGAGCTCACATTTCAATAAGGACAAAAGATATGATAAATAGATGATAAATGATGATGGATAGATAGACTAGATAGACGAGAGAGAGAGAGAAACTGGTCTACATAGCAGGTTCTAAAATAAGAATAAAAAGAACTCTGTCAGAGGCTACATCATCAACTTGGCATGGGGCACAAGGAGAGCCTTCTTGGAGCAGGGGCCGTCCGAGTTGAGTGTTTGAGCATGAAGAGGAGTGTAACAGAGGAGAGCGTGAGAGGAAACCCCAAACTTGCTTACTAAAAGGCAACACAGTATACAAGTGTACAAGAAACACAACTGGAATCAAGGAAACTGCAGGCCCGATTGTGGGAGATGATGGATTAACCAAGATAATGCCCTCCTGTCTGAGAGCCCAGAGGCCTTTCCACGTGCTTTTATTAAGATACTGGTGTGGGTGTGCATATTTCATTTATAATCAGCCAGTGCCTAAATTGGGCTCCCCTGGGGCTCAGATAGTAAAGAATCTACTTGGAATGCGGGAGACTCAGGTTCAACCCCTGGGTCGGGAAGATCCCTCGGAAAGGAAAAAGGCAGCTCCCTCCAGTATCGTTGCCTGGAAAATCCCATGGACAGAGCAGCCTGGAGACCTACAGTCCATGGAATTGCAAAGAATCAAACACAACTGAGCAACGAACATACATGGTGTCTAAATTATGAAGCACAATGGCCTTGGTCTTGATTGTTCCTGTATTTTCATCCCATTTCTGGGTCTTCATACTATTTGTTGGCTACTCAGAGTTCCCTAGAGAAAAGAATGAAAAACAGTGGCTGAGAAACACAGTATCTTTTTTCAGAGAAAATAAAGCCTGGTTGTTTTAGGTGAATAGTGCATTCAATGGGGAGGGAACATAAGAAGTTATCATCACAAACTCAGATAAAACCTTTTGCTTTTCATTCATGCCATGAGCAACATTTCTTGATCCCTGAGTTGGAAGTTGTAATCAAATCTATGGCACAAATCTGGCAAACACAGCAAGGCCCCTACTGTGTGGGCGGTTCGGGACCGGCAACATGCGCCTCCAAACAGGTCTTTGAGTCAAGCCACAGATGGTGTGACAGCTCCAGCGCCGTCAACTGACCGGCCGTGCGCCGAACGTAAAATGCAAATAACCGTCTCTGTGATGACCACAGAGTCCTTCTTTGGAATTCAAATGTACTGCAGCTCACTTAGCAATATGGCCATCAGTGCTTCCTAAGATAACAGAAGCCTTTTGTGATTGAAAAGTTCCAAATCAGTAGACATTATTTTACTACTACGAAAACAACTGAAAATTGTTCCAATGACTTGGAAAGCAGGAAAAAAGTCAAGAGGGTCAAGCATCTCACACCCTGAAGTGAAGTGACAGGACACAGTGAGATGTTACAGAACCAGCCTGACAGCACTGGCCCCTCACTCACACGCAAGACGCACAGGGAAAGGGAAGGACTATCTGGAAGGCTCTGAAGGTCCTCCGGCCTTGGGGCATTTTCCCCAATGGAAACTGTGAAAATGTGCCTAGGCCAGTTGGCAGAAGGTACCCTGCACTGCCACTGATCACGTTCTCTGATGTATCTGGGGTTATCACCCACTGGGAGGGTCAAATGGGTGATGACTGATCTCTACAAGAGAAAGTGTAAGGAAAAAGAAACAATTAAGTTAGTGGTCATAAAAAAAAACAAACAAACCAGAATCACTCTAAAAAAATACAAGGAATATGTGTGGGTATTCAAGTTGGTAAAGCCATGGGCTCCATCTGGAGAGTTGAGAGAAGAAAATAAAAATTGGGGCTTTCAACTACAGTGACATGAAGGTGAGACAGTGACGGTGGGAGTGCATGGGAAGGACATCCTTTCATCAAGTTACCAACATGTGGCTTCTCCTTCATCCCATTATTGCTTAAGGCCTCTGAAGTCGAGAAAATTCCAGGGCCCAAGTGCCTGCACATCCCTTTAGGGAAATGGTAAACTGCACCTGCAGGCCATGCTATGAGATGAGGAAATAAGTTCTCATCCATCACACACATCCAAGCTGAGTCATGGTGAATGGCGACATTGAGGAGAAGATGAACAAGTGAGTAAGTGTTTGGAGAGCATTATCAGTGTACCAGGACCTGACTCCAGCCTGAAAAGTCTGAAGGAGACAGGCAATGGCTAAAAGATGATCTATATTTTCCTAAATGTAGAATCAGGGATCCCTCTGGAAGGAGGACAGAGGATCTATGTTACCACTGAAAGTGGAGCAAAGGTTTCAGATGAGAGTCGGGCTTGAGCATCCCCAGTGCAGCCAGAGGAGAGATGGGCCACAGCAGGACAGTAAAACGCTGAAAGGCAGAGTCCACTGGGAAGTCATGAACAACCAGCATGAAGAGGCAAGAGACAGCAGGAGGGACTCTCCAGAGAACACACAAAACGCATCACGAGAAAAATCAGCAGTCAGCATCTTCTGTTCATGCATCCCACAATCAGTGCATCAGCTCTCAGTTCACTGCCTCTCAGCTGCCGAGTGCACCCTTTAATACAGGCTCTGGGATGAACAAGGAGATCCCTTTAAGCATTTCTCCTCTAAGATGAGAATGATGTTAAACTTTCTCAACACAGGGTGCTGGGCGGACACGGCAGAAGGGGGACGTTGTCCTGCAGTTCCCACCACGGGTCGGGGTGGGAGGCATAGGTGTCAGGTCAGCTGGTCGAGCACCGGCCCCAGTCGTGGGCCCTGAGGGCAGTCCCTCTGCAATCTTGTTCCCTTAGCAGGAGATCAGCTCTCTGCAGCCCTCCAGACCTGCAAGACGGAGTCTCATTCAGCCCACACACTCTCAATGACCTAGATTTGGGAGGGAACTTCCACAACAAGCCCTCACCCCCACTGCCATCTCCTGCCATCCAGTCTGCACTCCAGAACGTTGCCTATTGCTTGCGAGCAACTCCCAACCCGGATCTAAACTTGACCAACAGGAAACTTTTTTTTTGCCATTCAATGGACTAAAACATTTCTGCTCCTGCAGGAAAGTCCAAAGTCTTCAATGTTCATCCTTTTTTGGGTACTCTCCCTAAGCCCTAAGGTACTATATAATTACCTTTCATCTTCTACTGACACTTTTATCATATTCAATAGTTTTTTATATGGATTCAATTCAATATACCCATTAAATTATCTTACTCAGAGATGCAGATTTCACAGAACTGTTAGAATTGTACTCTGCTAACCTGTAAGCTACGTGTGTTATTTTTACCACTACATCATTTCAACTGTCAGCAAAGAAGATTGCCAATCCCTCAGTAACACATATTTTAATATTTTTGAGAGAACTTTTATAGTCAAGGACCAAAGAAAGTAGAAAGAAAAGATAACCTATATTTAGTCAGAAAAGAGAAAACTTAGCCAGAAGTAGGAAGGGTCTTAAAATGATCTGAATTCAAGTGAATTTTTTAATTCAATCCCAAAGTGAAATTATTACAAATATGTATTTTTCAGAGTAAAACATTTTTTAAGCAGAGAGTATCTCCTGACAAAGAACAACAAAATTAGGCTATCCTCTGGTCCTTAACCCTTTCCCTAAAATTTAAATATCCTTTGCAGCATCCCTGTAGCTTCTTTTTAAATAACCAAGAATAGGGAACCCATCCCTCCCAGAGAGAGATCAACCCAATTTCAGAGATCAAAAATGTTCAGAAAAAGCTTCCCTTAATTGAATCAGGAAAAGCACAAAAAGGTAAAGGCCCTTTTCCGAGTGACAGCTTTTGAAATACCTAAAGGTGATTCTTATATCCCTGGAGATTTTCTTTTCTCTAAGCTAAATAGTCAAGGCTTTATTTTCCATATAGCTTAGAGTTTTGTCACTGTCCTAGTCACTGTCCTCTGAATGCATAGCACTTATAATGTCTTTTTCCTATTTTCTTTACACATCTCCCTCTGTATGCAATGAGAAACTTATACTGTTCGGCATGCTATATGGGCCACAGGGCAGGACAGAGCCAATCTGTCACCTACCAGGCTCAGTAAGTCTGCACTTCAGTGAGAGGAACCGAATCACTGCTTGTACTCTACTCATGTTCCCTGGGCAAGCGCATCAGTTTTGGGCGGTTTTAACCACCACAAACATGATCGCCTAGTGCCTGGTCCATATCACCAGCTCAGGCTTCCCCAGTCTCCTGATGGCACCCTACTACCTGCTCATCATCACTCCTGGATATCCCAGAAATGCTTCAACCTCAATGGGCTGAACCCTAAAATCTCCGTTTTATCCTATAAGTGTGCTCCTCCCATGTTCTCTACCTTCAGTGAAGAGCACCATCACTGACCCAGACATACAAGCTAGAATGCATGACGCAGAGCAAACATTAATCCTGTATTTTCTCCTTGTCACTCTCTAAATATCTCTAATAAATATGCTTTTTCACACTCCCACACTGCTTCATGATATTGTTGCCCTGGTCTCTCCTATTAATCCCCCATCTCATTATTTCCTATTCCTCATTCCGTCATTAACCAGGGCATCATCACCCTCAGGAAGCTCAGAAGAGAACAAAGTCAAGACCTTGTCAAAGCCTAAAATACAAATATGGATAACTTGGTGGTTTTCCTGCTACATTCCCCCATAAACCATCCTCCCCTAAAATAAATGCACAATACCCACTTCTCTCACCTCACCCTAAAATGTAGTTGATTTCTTCTTTGATCTTAGACTATTTTTTCTTTTCTTTTTCAAATATTTCCTAAGATTTTTTTACTTTAAAAAGCATTTCAAGCATTTCCTTATTACTTGAAAATGAGATATCCACACTTACTTCACAAAGCCTGTCTCCTACCGATTTTCTTGAATCAGAGAAACTGGCAACTTTCAGGACATGGAAGCAACATAAATGTTCATCAACAGAGGAATGGATAGAGAAGATGGGGTACATATGTACCATGTAATATTACACGGCCACAAAAACGAACAAAACTGGGTAATTTGTAGAGACATAGATGGACACAGAAACTGTCATACAAAGTGAAGTCAGAAAGAAAAAAACAAATGCCGTATATTAATGCATATATGTGGAATCTATAAAAATGGTATAGATGATCTTACTTGCAAAACAGAAACAGATGCAGAGAACGTATGTACACCTAGTGGGGAGGGGGAAGTGGGCTGAATTGGGAGACTGGGGCTGACATATACACATAGAGCTGATCCACCTTGTTATACAGAAGAAACTAACGTGACACCATAAAACAACTATACTGCAACAAAAAAAAATTAAAATAACAAAACAAAGAAACTGGAACTTTTGACAACCATATTCTCAGCAAATATCAGGCAGAAAGGGTTCCTTTCTCATATTACAGGAACTGAAGTCCTGGATTCCAGAGATTTTATAACACCATCATATGCATCAGCTCACCTGGGCATCAAAGAAAGATTTTAAAATAATTCAGAGACACATAGCCAGTAGATAGAAAGCCCTTAGAGATTAGTGATTCCAACACAGACCCTCTCCTAACATCTGAAGTCAAAATTCAGACTTCAGCATGACCTTAACTGTGTTAGAGTACTGGGTTCATTACTTATGACTGTTCCTAGGCAAGGGTGCTAATTTCCATTTCTTCATGTATAAAATTATGATAGTAATATTTCCTATCTCATAAGATGTTTTAATTGAAGTATAGTTAATGTACAATGTTGTATTAATTTATACTGAACCAAGTGATTCAATTTTATATGTATATATATTTGTGTGTGTATACACACACATCCTTTTTAAACTTATTTTGCATTATGGTTTATCACCAGATATTGAATATAGTCCCCTGTGCTATACAGTAGGACCTTGTTGATCCGTTCTACATGTAAATAGCTTACATCTGCAAATGCCAATCTCCCATCCATCCTTCCCTCACCGACCCCCTCCTTGGTAATCACAAGTCTGCTCTCTATGTCTGTGATTCTGTTTCTGTTTCATAGGCAGGTTCATTTGTGTCATATTTTAGGCTCCACATATAAGGGACATATAGTGTTTTATGAGGATTAAGTGAGACATAAAGTATCAGTGAGAACTCAAAAGTGTTAACCACCCAGAACACTGAAGATCAAGGAACTAGTCAAGCATTTAACTGGGACTTCATCTCAAATCTCTCTATATCATATCCACGCTATCTTTAGAAGTGCATAGTCTATCTTAAGAAACAAGATATACAGTCAAAAAATGACTTTGGCCTGTTTTGTTTTTCCTTTTCTTGATTGTTTCCGCTACAATTTAAAAGACTTATCAAAATTTCCCAAGGAAATTGCCCAGTTAGAAACATGGTGTTGGGCTAAAAAATACGGCATATACACTCTATCAAACTCTGAAATGGAATGACTCTTTAATGAAAATAAGCCTTCCTTCCTCCACCTTGGCCTCTGTAAGATGCAACTGTTAGAACAAAACCCTGCTAACTTAGACCTTTCCTTATTTTAGATGACTTCATATGTTTTGCCTCACATGAAAAATCAGGTTCTGCATAATAGTCTCATATTTTTCACTGAAATATAGTTGATTTATACAAGAATCAACTTTAAGAATACATGTAAGTATGTGTATATATATATATATATATTCTTTTTTCATATTCTTTTCCATTATGGTTTATTACCAGATATTGAATATAATTCCCTGTGCTATAAAATAGGACCTCATTGTTTATGTTTTATATATAGTAGTTTGTATCTGCTAATCGCAGATTCCAAATTTATCCCTCCCCACTCCTCTTTGGTAGCCATAAGTTTGTTTTCTATGTCTGTAAGTCTTTTTCTGTTTTGTAAATAAGTTCATTTGTATCACATTTAGATTCCATATATAAGTGATATGATATTTGTCTTTCTCTTGTTGACTTCACTTAGTATGATAATCTCTAGGTCCCTCCATATTGCTGAAAATGCTATTATTTCATTCTTTCAATGGCTGACTAATATTCCACTCCGTGTGTGTGTGTGTGTGTGTGTGTGTGTGTGTGTGTGTGTGTGTGTGTGTGTGTGTGTGTGTGTGTGTGTGTGTGTGTGTGTGTGTGTGTGTGTGTGTGTGTGTGTGTGTGTGTGTGTGTGTGTGTACATACTGTATCTTTTTTATCCATCAGTTGATGGACATTTTAGGTTGCTTCCATGTCTTAGCTATTGTAAATGGTGCTGCTATGAACACTGGGGTTCAGGTATCTTTTCAAATTGGAGTTTTCTCCAGATATATGCCCAGGAATGGGATTATAGGATCATATGGTAGCTCTATTTTTAGTTTTTAAAGGAACTTCCATACTGTTCTACATAGTGGTTGCATCAATTTACATTTCCACCAACAGTGCAGAAAGGTTGCCTTTTCTCCACAAACTCTCCAGCATGTATTATTTGCAGACTTTTTAATGATGGCCATTCTGACCAGTGTGAGCTGGTACCTCATAGTTTTGATTTGCATTTCTCTAGTAAATAGCTATGTTGAGATCTTTGCATGTGTTTACTGGCTCTATATATGTCTTATTTGAAGAAATGTCTATTTAGGACTTCTATCTATTTTTAATTGAGTTGTATTTTTGTTATTGAATTGTATCAGCTCTTTGAAATTTTGGAAATTAAGCCCCTGCCATTTGCATTGTCTGTTAATATTTCTCCCAGTCTATAACTTGCCTTTTTCATTTTGTTTATGTTTTCATTTCTTGTGTAAAAGCTTATAAGTTTGATTAGGTGCAATTTGTTTATTTTTGCTTTTATTTCTATTAAATTGGGAGAATAACCTAAGAAATTTATGTCCGAGAATGTTTTGCCTATCTTCTCTTCTAAAAATTTTATGGGGTCAAGTCTTATATTTATGGGTTCCCCATGTGGCACAATGGTAAAGAATCTGCTTGCCAATGCAGGAGATGCAAGAAATGCAGGTTTGACTCCTGGGTCAGCAAGATTCCCTGGAGGAAGAAATGCCATTCCCTTCTCCAAGGAATCTTTCCTACCCAGGGATCAAACCTGGGTCCCCTGCATAGCAGGCAGATTCTTTACCATCTGAGCCACCAAGGAACCCATTGCTACACTATAGCTTTTAATTTAAAAACTGCATACAACTTTTGAAATGTGCCATCTGATTTATTTCAATTCCATAAACATTTGAACCCCCCATTGTGTGCAGTGACCTGTGTTAGTGCTGCACTTCTTTCTTGAGCCTGTATATTACTTGGTACAAAGGCAGGCTGAATGTGCTTCTGTTGATGTGATTAACACATAATAAACCTCAATAATAATAATATGATTAAATAATATAAGAGAGATTCAGCTTGCACTCAAAACTTTTTCAATATAATGATGGAGAAGAAGACACACAAATAACAGTTAAATAAGATAAACTTACAAAGGTGCTATATTATGACATATGCAAGTAGCTATGAAAAGAAAACCAATGAATTTCATTTAAATGGTCAAGAAAGCCACCCTAAATCAAGTGATATTTGAAATTGGCCTCAAAGTTGAAAAAAATAAATAAGCTGATGAAAGTTAAAGCTCCTAAGCAAAAGGAACAAAAGTAATGCAAGCTCATGAACTTGAAAGTATTTGAGACTATTAGATGAACTAGTAGGAGGACTAGTAGATGAACTAGTAGTAGGAGGAGACAGCCAGATCCCAGAGTTTAATATCATAGATCTATATTCTATTTGAGTACCTGAAACTTCTCATATATCTAGCACTTGCCCCACAGTAAATGGTGAAGGGAAGTAAGCAAGAGAGAGGGGCAGAGAAAGAGAAGGAAGTACAGAGAGAGAGAAAATATTGATAGTAAGCACCAATCAGAAGAGATATCTTACAAATGGGAATTTTGTTTGAATCCTGGTTCAACCAGATCAGCTTGCAAAAGAAAAAAGAAAAGGAATATCTAAGAAATACTGTTGTTATTCAGTCACGATGTTGTGTTTGACTCTTTGTGATCTCAAGGACTGTAGCACACCAGGCTCATCTGTTCTCCACAATCTCCCAGAGTTTGCTCAAATTCATGACCGATGAGTCAGAGATGCTTATTTAACCATCTAATCCTCTTCCACCCTTTTGTCCTTCTGCCTTCAACCTTTCCCAGCATCTGGGTCTTTTCCAATGAGTGGACTCTTCACTCAGATGGCCAGGGTTTGGAGCTTTAAGCATCAGTCCTTCTTATGAATATTCAGGGTTGATTTCCTTTAGGATGGACTGATTTGATCTTGCAGTCCAAGGGACTCTCAAGTATCTTCTCCAGGACCACAAGACAAAAGCATCCATTCTTTAGTGCTCAGCCTTCCTGATGGAAAAATTCTCACATTCATACATGACTACTGGAAAAAATTACAGCTTTGACTCTACAGACCTTTGTTGGCAAAGTGATGTCTCTGCTTTTTAATACACTGTCTAGGTAGGTCATAGCTTTCTTTCTGAGGAATGAGTTCTTTTAATTTCATGACTTCAGTCACCATCCACAGTAATTTTGGAGCCAAAGAAAATAAAATATGTCACTGCTTTCACTTTTCCCCTGCTATTTGCCATAAAGTGCTGGGATCGGATGCCATGATCTTAGTTTTTTGCCTGTTGAGTTTCAAGCCAGCCTTTTCACTCTCCTCTTTCACCTTCATCAAGAGGCTCTTTAGTTCCTCTCCACTTTCTGCCAGTAGAGTGGTGTCATCTGCATATCTAAGGTGGTTGATATTGCTCCAGCTTGTGAATCTTGATCCCAACTTGTGATTCATCCAGACTTGCATTTTGCATGATTTACCCTGCATGTTGTTGTTCAGTCGCTCAGTCGTGTCCGACTCTTTGCAACCCTATGGACTGCAGCACGCCAGGCTTTCCTGTTCTTCACCATCTCCCGGAGCTTGCTCAAACTTATGTCCATTGAGGCAGTGATGCCATCTAACCATCTCATCCTCTGCTGTCTCTTTCTCCTCCTGTCTTCAATCTTTTCCAGCATCAGGGTCTTTTCCAGTGAGTCAGCGTATTCTGCATAGAAGTTACATAAGCAGGGTGACGACATACAACCTTGACATACTCCTTTCCAAATTTTGAACCAATCAGTTGTTCCATGTCCAGTTCTAACTGCTGCTTCTTGACCTGCATACAGGTTTCTCAGGAGACAGGTAAGGTGGTCTGGTATTCCTCTCCACTTTCTTCCATTAGAGTAGTATCATCTGCATACCTAAAGCTGTTGATATTGCTCCCAGCAATCTTAATTTCGGCTTGTGCTTCATCCAGCCCATCATTTCTCATGATGTACTCTGCGTATAAATTTAACAAGCAGGGTGACAAGATACAGCCTTGACGTACTCCTTTTCCAATTAGGAACCAGTCCATTGTTCCAAGTCTGGTTCTAACTGTTACTTTTTAACCTGCATACAAGTTTATCAGGAGGCAGGTAAGGTGGTCGGGTAGTCCCATCTTGAATTTTCCACAATTTGTTGGCTTTAGTGTAGTCAATGAAGCAGAAGTAGATGTTTCTCTTGAATTCCCATGCTTTTTCCACAACCCAATGAATGTTGGCAATTTGATCTCTGGTTCCCCTACCTCTTGGAAACTTAGCTTGTACATGTGGAAGTTCTCAGTTCATATACTGCTGAAGCCTTGCTTGAAGGATTTTGAGCATAACTTTGCTAGCACATGAAATGAGTGAAACTATGTGGTAGTTTGAACATTCTTTAGCATAGCCCTCCTTTGGGATTAAATGAAAACTGACCATTTTTAGTCCTGTGACCAGTGCTGAATTTTCAAAATTTCCTGACATTTTGTATGCATCACTTTAACATCATCTTTTCAGATTTTAAATATTACAAACAAAGCGACTGACAAAGAGCTAATCTCCAAAATAAATAAGCTGCTCATACAGCTCAATATGGGCAGAAGACCTAAAGATACATTTCTCCAAGAAAGCATACAAGTGGCCAATAAACATAAAAAGGTGCTCAACATCAGTCATTATTAGAGAAATGCAAATCAAAACTACAGTGAGGTATCACCCCACAGCAGTCAGAATGGCCATCATCAAAAAATCTACACACAATAAATGCTGGAGAGCCTGTGGAGAAAAGGAAAACCTCCTGCACTGTTGGTGGGAATCTAAACTGATATTGCCATTATGGAAAACCATATGGAGATTCCTTTAAAAACTAGGAATGAATCTATTGTATGACCCAGCAATCTGACTACTGGGCATATACTCTGTGAAAACCACAATTTTAAAAGACACATTTACCCCAATGTTTACTGCATCAATATTTAAAATAGCCAGGACATGGAAGCAACCCAGAAGTCTATCAACAGACTATGAATGGATAAAGAAGCTATGGCACATTTATACAATGGAACATCACTCAGCCATAAAAAGAACAAATTTGGCTGATTCATGTCAATGTATGGTAAAAACCACTACAATATTGTAAAGTAATTAGCCTCCAACTAATAAAAATAAAAGAAAAAAAAAAAGAACAAATTTGAGTCAGTTGTAGTAAGGTGAAGCCTTTTACACAGAGTAAAGTAAGTCAGAAAGAGAAAAACGAGTATCATCTATTAATGCATAAATATGGAATCTAGCTGGAGAAGGAAATGGTAACCACTCCAGTACTCTTGCCTGGAAAATCTCATGGAAGGAGGAGCCTGGTAGGCTACAGTCCCATGGGGTCACGAAGAGTCAGACACGATTGAGTGACTTCACTTTCACTTTCACACATTGGAGAAGGAAATGGCAACCCACTCCAGTGTTCTTACCTGGAGAATCCCAGGGACAGAGGGGCCTGGCGGACTGCTGTCTATGGGGTTGCACAGAGTCAGACACGACTGAAGCGACTTAGCAGTAGCAGCATGGAATCTAGAAAAATGGTACCGATGTTCCTAGTAGACAGAGACTTGTGGACACAGCAGGGGAAGGTGAGGGTGGGAGGAGTTGAGAAAGTACCATTGACATGTGTACACTATCGTGTGTAAAACAGATGGAGAGTGGTAAGTTGCTAAATAACACAGGGAGCCCAGCTTGGGACTCTGTGATGACCTAGAGAGGTGGGGTAGGGAGAAGGGAGACAGAGGGAAGAAATATATTAATATATATGATTGATCCACGTTGTGGTATGGCAGAAACCAACACAAAATTGTAAAGTAGCTTTCTACCAATTAAAAAATCTTTTTAAAAAATAAAATTTAAAAAAACATAAAGATCTGCTGGATTCTGTCACTCCACTAGCTTTGTTGGTAGTAATGCTTCCTAAGGCCTACTGACTATATATAATTTCTTAAATTGCTAATTTTTATGACGATAATAGTATTGTGGTTATGTTTTAAAAGTCCCTATTTTAAGGAGATTCTTGTTGAAGTATCCGTAGGTGAAATAATACAATGTTGGGTAGTACTTCAAAATAATCCAGTGATGGAGGGTAAACGGGATGGGAGAATAAATGAAACTCTATTGGCCATGTGTCAATGATTATTGAAAATGACTGATGGACACATGGAAGTTCACAACCTGTTTTCATATGTATAAATTTGAAATTTCATAAACAAATATTAACAAAAATAATAAATGTCTCTAGAAGATTTTTTACTTAAAAAGTTCTACAAGTTCTATACTAAAGAATTTCATTATGAAAAACTATTTATTATACAAATGACTTTATCCTTACCTGCAGTATTTTATCTTTATAGCAATATTTTCATGTATTTTTACATAATAAACATTTTAGAAAATAAAATATCTAAACTGAAGTTAATTATTATATCACCTTTTCTCCAAAATATTCTTCTACCTTCCTTATATATATTTTAAATTCATAACTAAGTTATGCTGGCCATAAGCAATTTTATATTATATTATATTCTGGCCATAAACAATAGCATTTACTTAATATTTATTCAACTTGCTAAGTATTTGTATGATTTATGAATAACACATAGCTCCTACCCTTAAAGAATCCATCACACAATGGAAGTGCTTAGTGTTTATTGGAAAATTATAGATTTGCTTATTTTAAGGACTAGATTGAATATGCCCCTAGATTCTTGCCAGTCTAACATGATAATCTGAATTAACCAAGGTTAATCATTAGAATCAAATGTCATCTTTTAGTGAAACTCATGGATAGCAGTCAATCATTTATCTAGGTAAACATTCTGAAAGCATATAGAAAGTAATTTTAACCTATAAAGTAAATTATACATTAAGAGATATTTTAGAAACTTTTAGGATATTTCTTAGTTTGCTTTTATGTAAAAGGTAATATTTTCCATCCAGCCAACTCAGACATACAAGGACCAAAAATTAAACAGTGAAGAATGCTACTTTCCTAATTTAATTCTAACAGCTTTGGAAAATTTCAGTTTTAGTTCAAGTACAATTGAGAGGAATTTTTTCACAATCTTTCTAAAAAAAAAAAAAGAAGAAAAACAAAGCCTATTTAACCTTTATTGTGCTAGTTACTCCAAATTCTATATACAGAATTTAACAGTATGTCCCTGGCTCCCTGTCATTCCCCCACCTTAGGAGAAAATAACCAGGGGTATTTTAGGTTTAAAAAAAAAATGTCCTTCAGCTTGTTAATCTGCAGGCACCACAATTCAAAGTGATTCATTGCAGCCGTGAATAAGGAATGTCACCAAAATAGTGAGATGGCCTGAACCACTTTAGAATTAATGGACTGACTGTAATATACTGGTGCCTCTTTCATGCATCTATAATTGGAGTGCCAATTTATTTCTAATCATTTCAAGCACTGTAATTAGAGAGCATCATCGTTGCCTGTTTAACATTCATATGGGAAGCTGTCACATGAATGCTGGCCGGGGACCAATATTTTACTACTGAGATACATGAACAAAATATAAGGAAACAGAAAGAGGTCTGGTTTGTTTTTAAGGTCCAAGCCTTGGCCAAGGTGGGCAGAATTAAATGAGGCAGTAGAGCGGCTGATGGATTTTCAAATCACAAAAGTTTCTTTTATAAGTATCATCATTCAACATGTGGTGAGAAAAAAAAAAGAATGACAACAGGCAACTGTTGTTGCACAGATTCAACGATGACATTTCAATAGGCATCCTCTGAGCAACTGCTATGTGCCAGGCATTCTGCTAGACACGGGAGATATTGAGATAAAATGGAACAACGCCCATTGACACACACATTCAGAAAGATGTTAACAGCGTGAGAGGTGGTTATACACTGCCCATCAGGAGGGTCCTTTGGAAATGGGAACTGCTGGATACTATTGTTTTCAAGTCTGTTGATGCAAAGGCGTGTTCTGCATAAAATTTTACTAAAATTGTGTCATGATTCTGGAAACCAAATCTGTTTTGAACTTCAAGTTTAAACAAAGTTTTAGCAAAAGAAATACTGAGACCTACCTACAAGCACTGCTGCCGGCTTAAGTGTCCCTTCATCTATTTCTGTAATCACACCCTGACTCAACCTCTATTAAAACACTTATATCATCATATTACCTCCACCTCATATAAAGCAAGGCAAGAAACATGTCTTAATCTCAATGCCAATCAGAGCTCTAGGCTGATACCAGGGACTCAATAATTGTCTTTTCCAAAAATAGAATTAATAAGGGCATGAATGAAATTCCCTTTCAGAACATCAACCACATGGATCAGTTCCTTTCCACCCCATTTAGGCAAGATCTTCAGCCTCACTGCCCTCTTGCCCTCTGTTCTCTACCTTGACCTTAGTCATAGATTCAATCTTTCCAAACACCTTTGTGCATGCCACAAAACTTTCTCCACATCTCTCGATGATTCTTCATTGTATGAAAAGTGAAATGTCATCTCCTTAGCCTGGAACTGAGCCCTCCACCACCTTGTATAAATCTCCCTCTGCAGGCTTATTCCTAATGTTACAGAATAAATGTTTTATAAAAAGAAATCAATGTGTTATTTTTGAGTTACAATATTTGCAAACTTTAAACTTCAATTCATCAAATATTTAGTACCAATCTAAGTGCCAGTTTTTATACTCATTATGAAGTTGTAATTATGGGAATTTTATGGGTACATAAAAATTTTAATAATGATAGCTACTTGAACAGTGAGTTAGAAAATAATTCTATGTTATTAAATCAATAAGGGGAAAAGCTTACAGGAGAGGGTATGAAATAGAGTTTGCCAGAGGATAAGCAGAATGGGGGAAAACAGAATTTCAACCAAACTTTATAATCAAAGCTCTCATTTCTTCTTAGAAAACAGTAAAATTGACTACATGCTCTGGGCCCAATCATGGCTACTGAGAAGACAATAAACATTTCTTTTGCACGTGAAAGGTAATCATCAATTGTGTGAGTTTTTCAGAGCCAAGCCATTAACATTGACTAGGTAGTGGTAGATTTAGATAAGTAATTGAAATAGTGATTATTGACATGAA
Organism: Cervus canadensis; assembly: GCF_019320065.1. Taxonomy (NCBI): domain Eukaryota; kingdom Metazoa; phylum Chordata; class Mammalia; order Artiodactyla; family Cervidae; genus Cervus; species Cervus canadensis. The sequence continues at coordinate 7,188,431 of NC_057414.1, read as the reverse complement.
TTTATATGAGGCATTTTATTATTGCCATTAATAAAGCACAATAGTAATTATGAAATATGATTAATATGAATAAAACTATTATTGAACTAATACCAATGATCTAATTAGAAAAGCAAGTCTGAAGTTATGCATTTGCTATGAGAAGGGAAAGAAAGGAAAACAACAGTTAGTTAGCCTACAGTTGCGTTGTTTAGTCTCTAAGACATGTACGGACTCTTTGTGACCCCATGGACTGTAGCTCACCAGGTAGGTTCCTCTGTTCATGGGCTTTCCCAGGTAAGAATGCTGAAACGGGTTGCCATTTCCTTCTCCAGGATCTTCCTGATGCAGGATTGAACCTGTGTCTCCTGCACTAGCAGGCGGATTCTTTACCACTGCTCCACTTGGGACGTCCCTTAATTCATAATGTGTGTCCCCAGTTCTGTTAGATACCTTGTACACATTACTTTATCTCACAAAATCCCTAAAATCAGTAATTATCAGAGATGAGTAAAAGCTAAATAATTTACCCAAGGTCAGTCTGCTAGTAGAGTCAAAGCTTGGATTTGAATTCAAGTATCTCAGAATTCAGTTATGTGTCTCTCATTTCACTGAAACTGGGAGAAAATGAAAAACAACTGAGGAAAGAATTATAAAGTAGAAGGTGAACATCTCACATCTCATGCAACAGTAAGTTCCATGAGGTAAGTATTTTCTAGAGTAACCTTCATGTGGATTGTGTATCCACTGACACCATCACTGAAGTTTCCACCTGTTCCACAGACAACGCCAAGCCACTCTAAATGAATGGTGGTAAAGAAGAACTATAAGTGAATAAAGGGCATTGTGTGATTAGATGTGGACATGAGTGTGAATGCACCTCTGAATGCATGTGTGTGTGCATGCTCAATCGTGTTCAACTATTCTGCGACTCCATGGACTATAACCCACCAGGCTCCTCTGTCCATGGCATTTCCCAGGCAAGCATACTGGAATGGGTTGCCATTTCCTCCCCCAGGGGATCTTCCCCACCCAGGGACTGAACCCACATCTCCTGCATCTCCTGCATTGGCAGGCAGATTCTTTACAACTGAGCCACCTGGGAAGCCCACCACCTGTGGATAAAAGCAAATTAAAAACAAAAAACAAAACAGACAAAAGAAAAACCCCAACTGTCTAAAATTAGAGTTCTAAATACTAGGCCATCTTCTTCAAAGTTTTGAATTCCTTAAAAAAAATAGATCTTTACATTTTTACTTGACACATACACATTGTTCTAAACTTCTAAACACAGACAAATAGAGCACAGAATGTCTTTGACATAGACTGTGTGAAGAAAAGAAAAAGCAATTAGTAATCATTTGTATTTTGAAAAACTATGTAAACATGGTTGCCCCTGCATTCACTAGAAAAAAATTTTATTTGAAATGACCCTTATTTTGAAAGTGCCATGAACTCAGAAACAGGAAATACCTTTAGCTGATACCTACCAATATGTTATTAAGACTCCCATGCCATATTGTTAATATGGTAGTATCAGTGAATGAATGAAGAAAGAACCCATTTAGAGTGCAAATTAACATATTTGTACTTAAGAAGACTACAAATATGTCTGGTTCTTTGCTGGTCATCTTTTTAAAAATCTATCACTGGAAGAAAACTCCTGAAGACAAGATTATCAAATCAAATTAAAAGAATGCTACTGGGGACAATAGAATTAAACATCTCAGCAGCCATGTAAAATGGGCCAAATTACTGTGATGAAATTTAATGAAGATAAAAATAAACAATCCACTGAGACTCTGAAAATAAAATACACAAGTGCATGATGATTAAGATATTAATTGCCATTTATGTAAAAAAAGGCTTAGACAGAAGTTCAACATGAGTCAATATTGTGACATCAAAATACCTACTTTAGTCTCAGACTTTAGTACTGGAAGTGTAATATCCAAACAAGAGATGAAAACCCGCCTATGCTTTGGGCTGATCACATATTAAGCACTGCTTACACTTACAGACAAAAGACTGAGGCATATTGAAAAACAACACCTAGAGACAAGGTCAAAGGGCAAATAACTGAAAATGCCCAAGAAAAATACTAAAGCTGTTCTCATGTATTCAATATACTGTAACATAGATGCTAGTTACTCAAAACCAGAAAGCAGCGAGCATGCATGCTCGGTCATTCAGTCATGTTCGACTCTCTGCGACCCCATGGACTGCGCCCACCAGGCTCCTCTTTCCATGGGATTCTCCAGGCAAGAATACTGGAGTAAGAATACTGGAGTGGGTATTCCCTTCTCCAGGGGAGCTTCCTGACTCAGGGATAGAACCCAGGTCTCTTGCATTGCAGGCAGATTCTTCACTTTTTTAACCACCAGGGAAGCCCCAACAGAAAGCAGACCTAAGATTAAAGAAGATAAAACACTAAAGTGAAATTTGGACATCTCAACTTCTCATGTAATAGCAAATTTGAGAAGCAAAGTATTTTATAGATAGGAATCTTGAAAGGAACAACTCCATGAGAACCTTGCATCAGCTGACACCAGCAATACAAGGGAACCCAATTTCACCAGACTCTACCCCCAAAAGTGAACTCCCAGAAATTAGCACAACAGGATAACCCTTGGTTTCCTTCACATGGTCAGTCAGCTGACCTCATCGTGGAGAACAGTCCTGAGTAAACCATTTCTGCAGGCAGACCTGTGCATTCTGCAGCTTCTTTACCCCATTTTTCAGCCCTGTTCTAACATCCTAGCTTCTCAGTACTGCTTCTAGTACTACTTTCAGTTCAGTTGCTCAGTCGTGTCTGACTCTTTTCAACCCCTTGAACCGCAGCACACCAGGCCTCCCTGTCCATCACCAACTGCCAGAGTCTACCCAAACCCATGTCCATTGAGTCAGTGATACCATCCAACCATCTCACCCTCTGCCATCCCCTTCTCCTCCTGCCCTCAATCTTTCCCAGCATCAGGGTCTTTTCAAATGAGTCACCTCTTCACATCAAGTAGCCAAAGTATCAGAGTTTCAGCTTTAACATCAGTCCTTCCAATGAACACCCAGGACTGATCTTTATTAGGATGGACTGGTTGAATCTCCTTGCAATCCAAGGGACTCTCAAGAGTCTTCTCTAACACCACAGTTCAAAAGCATCAATTCTTCGGTGCTCAACTTTCTTTATAGTCCAACTCTCACACCCATACATAACTATTGGAAAAACCATAGCCTTGACTAGATGGACCTTTGTAGACAAAGTAATGTCTCTGCTTTTTAATATGCTATCTAGGTTGGTCATAACTTTCCTTCCAAGGAGTAAGTGTCTTTTAATTTCATGGCTGCAATCACCACCTGCAGTGATTTTAGAGCCCCAAAAAATAAATCAGCCACTGTTTCCCCATCTACTTGCCATGAAGTGATGGCATGATCTTAGTTTACCAGACTTTAAACTACTGGAGGTTTATCAAAGCCTAACTGACAGGAGGAAAAAGAAATACCCAACTCCAGGCAACTCTGGCCATTCTGACCCAACTAAGTGGGGGGAGAGGGGGGTGGGAACAAGTTTACATATCAAGAGCACAGGCTTATTAAAAGACTGAGACTTATTCACAGGACTACGGATTGCTTCTCCTTCCCCTGTACCTAACCCCAACATGACTAAAGGTCAATATTCTACAAGTCCTTTCACCCCATACCTTAGGCTTGGCTTTTAACAAAAAATTACAAAGCATACTAAAAGGCAAAAAGGCACAGTTTGAAGAGAAAGAGCAAACATCAGAACCACAAACAGATATGGCAGGGATGCTGGAATTATTAGACCAGAATTTTAAAACTGTAATTTAAATAATAATGGCTTTAATGAATAAAGCTGACAAAGTGCAATGAGAGAATGACAGTTTAAGCAGACAAATGAAATTTTTATGATGAAAAAAAATTCTGGAGATCAAAAACAACACTGTAACAGAAATAAAGAGTAACTTTGATGAGCTCATTAATAGACTGGGCACGGTAAAGATTCTCTTCCTTGAGAATGTCAATAGAGACTTCCAAAACAGGAAAGCAAAGGAAAAAAGGACAGAATATTCTAAAACTATGGGACAAGCATAAAAGGTATAACATATAAATAATGAAAAAGATGTAAAATAAATATTGAAGTAATAATGAATGAGAATCCCCCCTGGAAATCAATGTCAGACACCAAACTAAAGATGAAGAAGATTGGAGAGCATCAAGTAGGGAAAACGCAAAACAAACAAACAAACACTACAATGAAGCATAGTACACTCAGACTGCAGAAACTCTAAGATAAAGAAAAAATCTTTGGAGAAACCAAAGGGAAAAAAACATCTCATCTATTGAGAAGTAAAGATAATAATTATATCCAATTTCTCCTCAGAAACTCTGCAAGCAAGAAAAGCAAAGTGAAACATTCAAAGTTTTGAGAGAAAAAAACAACCTAGAATTATGTATCCTATGATATTATCCTTCAAAAGTAAAAAAAATGAAATAAAATCTTTCTCAGAAAAACAAAATTTGGAGGAATCTGTTGCCAGTGGACCTGCCTTACAGAAAATGTTAAAAGAAGTTCTTTAGAGAGGAGAAAAATAATATAGTTCAGAAATTTGGGTGTATATAAAGGAAGAGCACTGAGGAAGGAGTAACTGAAGATAAAGTAATAGCTTTTCTTTTTTATTATTATTTGATGTAAACAGATAACAGTTTATTCAAAATAATAACAGCAACAATATATTAGAAATATATATATATACACACATAGATTTGCTTATGTATAAGTAAAATAAATGACAGCAATGACATGGGAATAGGAGGGGAGAATTAGAAATATTTTGTTACTACAATGTACTACTTGCAAAGCAGTAGAGTGTTATTTATTAAAAGGGAACTTGGATTATTTGTAAATGTATTTTGGAAAACTCAACCATTTAAAAAGCATAATTGATATGAAAAGACAAGAGAGAAAGTTAAAATATACTAAACCTCTATTAAAGCCACAAAAGAGTAGAAAACAAAACAGGAACAAAGAAGAGCAATGAATAGAGGAGCAAATATGGCTGCTGTTGATTCAGGTAATCAGTAATTACTCTAAATGTCAATGATCCTAATACACCAATGAAAAAAGACAGTCTGTCAGAGTGGATCAAACAACAAGACCCAAATATAAGTCATCTGCAGGAAATCCTTTTTAAACAAAAAGAAGCAGGTCAAAAGTAAAAAGAAAGATATACTATGTGAACACTAATCAAAAGAAAGCTAGAGTAACTAATTTCAGACAACACATACTTTAGAGTAAAGAAAGCTATCAGGGACAAAGAAGGTTATTATATAATGATAAAAAAGGCCAATTCTCCTAAAAATTACAAGTCTTTATATATATCATGTATATATATATATATATAAAGATGATATATATATATATATGTGTGTGTGTATGTGTGTATATATATATATATATATATATATATATATACACCCAACAACAAAGCATCAAAACACAAAAGGCAAAATCTAATAGAACTGCAAAGAGAAATAGATGAATCCACGACTGTAGTTGGAAATGTCACCCTGCATTAGAAATGTGCAGATTCATTAGAAAATCAGTAAAGATGCAGTTAAATTCAACAGCATCCTCAGTCAACTAAATATCATTGACATCTACAGACTATTTCATTCAGTGATAGCAAAATAAACATTCTTCTCATTCTCCAGCTTACAAGGAACATCACCAAGACAGACCACGTTCTGAGTTATAAAATGCACCTTAACAAGATTAAAAGAATAGAAATCAGACAATATATGCTCAGACCATAGTAGAATTAAACTAGAAATAAATAACAGAAATATATAAATACAGATTTAAAAATAAATAGCAGGAAGACAACTGAAAAGTTCCAAAAATACTTGGAGATTAAACAACACACTTCTAAACAATGAATCAAGAAAAATTAAGAAATATTTGAACTAAATAAAAATGAGAATACAATACATCAAAATTAGTGAGATGCAGTGAAAGCAGGGCTTAGACAGTAACTTAAATTATTGAAAGTCTATATTAGAAAAGAAGAGAGATCTAAAATTAACCATCTAAGCTTCTAACTTAGGAAACTAGAAAAGAAGAGCAAATTAAACACAAATAAAATAAAAAAGAAAGAAATATGTAAGTTAAATTTAAAAAATCAATGAATTTGAACACAGGAAATAAACAGGAAAAAAAACAATAAACCACAACGAATCCAAAAGCTTGGTCTTTGAAATATCCATGAAATTGACGTTTCTAGCCAGGGTAAATGTTTTTAAATAAAGGAGAAAAAATACATATTACTATTATCAGAAATGAAAGATGTAACATCATTACAGATCTCACAGACATTAAAAGGATAAACAGTAAGCATCATGAGTAACTCTTGGCCCACAAACTTGATAACATAGATAAAATAGACCAATCTCTATAAAGACACAATCTGTCAAACTCACACAAAAAGAAATAGACAATCTGAATAGGTCTTTACTCATTAAAGAAACTGTACCAATCATTAACAATCTTCCAAAACAGAAAGCACCATATGGGTTTGCTGGTGAATTCTACCAAACATTTAAGGAAAAAAAATATCAGTTTTTCTAGAATCTCTCTCAGAAGATAGGAGAGGAAATATTTCCTAATTTGATTTATGAAGCCAGCATTAGCCTAAATCAAACCCAAAGATATTACAAAAAAAACCTTATAGATCACTACTTCTCATAAATATAGACACAAAAATCCTCAAGCAAAATATTATCAAATAAAATCCAACAATGTATAATAAGAATTATACAATATAACCAAGTAGGATACATCCCAGTTAGGCTAGGCTGGTTCAACACTTGAAAATTGGTATAATCCATCACATCAAAAGACTAAAGAAGAAAAACCACATGATTATATCAACAGATACAGAAAAGCAAAGCACTTGACAGAATCCAGCATGGCAACCCACTCCAGTATTCTTGCCTGGAGAATCCCACGGACAGCGGAGCCTGGCGGGCTGAGTCTGCAGGGCTGCAAAGAGTCGGACACGGCGGAAGTGACGGAGCATGGCGCAGCAGCACCCATCCAAGACAAAGACTGCAAACATCCCCCTAAACTTGACAAGGGATATCAGCAAAAATCCCACACCAACACCATACTTAATGTGAGAAACTTGGTGATCAGGAACAAGGAAAGATATTCCCTCACCTTTTCAACATCATACTGGTAGTTCTAGATAATTACGCATTATGCAGCCAGGGATGGGAAACCAAAGATGTACATGTTGGGCAAGATAAAATAAAACTAGCTTTATTCACAGATGATGTAATTGTATATTCAGAAAACTCCAAAGAATCAACATAAACACTCCTAGAATCAATACACAAATATTGCAAGGTTGAAGAATTCAATTTTTTTAATTCACAAACATCAACAACTTCCCAATAAATTATCAATGAACAAGTAGAATTTGAAACTTAAAATATACTATTATATCAGCATCCAAAAATGAAAGACTTGGATATAAATTCAACCTAAATGCAGACAATCTGCATGAGAAAAACTAAAAAACTCTATTTTTAAAAAGTCCCAAAATTAAATATGTTCAGCCTTAATATCTACATGTTCCATATTCACAGATTCAACCACCTATGGATCAAAAATATTTATTAAAAAATTCCAGAAATTTTCTAAAAGTAAAATTTGAATTTGCTGTTCACTGGCACTATTTACATATCATCTACATTGTATTTACAACTATTCACATAGCATTTATATTGTATTTGGCATAAGCAATCTAGAAATGAATTAAAGTAAACAGGAGGATGTACATAGGTTATCTATAAACACTATGCAATTTTAAGATACTTGAGTATCTATGGCTTTTGAACCAATCCCCAGCAGATGCCATGGTACAATAGTATATGAAAAGATATTCCATGTTAATGTATAGGAAGATTTAATGCTATAAAGATGACAGTTCTTCCCAGCTTAATCTATAGATTCATTGTAATCCAAATCAAATCTCAGTAAGTTATTCTGTAGATATCAACAAGCTGTTTCTAAAGTTTATATAGAAAGGGAAATGATCCAGAATAGTCAACACAACATCAAAGGAGAACAAAGTTGGAGAACTGGCACTACCCAACTTCAAGACTTGCTAGCAAGCTATAGTAATCAAGATAGCATGGTAATGGCAAAAGGATAGACAAGTAGATCAGAAGAGAGACCCCCAGAAATAGACCCACATAAATATAGTAGCCTCATATCTGACATATCAGTAAACTCAATAAAATGGAATAAAGACAGAGTTTTCAACAGCTGGTATTGGAACAACTGGAAATTCACATGGAAACAAAGAAAAGAAATTAAATGGCCGAGCCCCTTTGCTGTTCCCCTGAAACTCTCAACATTGTTAATCAGCTATATCCCAAAACAAAATAAACAGTTTAAAATTAAAAAGGAGCTAAACTAAAAACGAATCCAGACACAGACCTTACACCTTTCACAAAAATTAATTCAAAATGGATCATAGACCTAAATACAAAATGCCAAATTTTAAAACTCCTAAGGGGTAGCATAAGAGAAAATCTAGATGACCTTGGACAAGGCAATAAAAGAAATAACTGATAAACTGAGCTTTGTTAAAATTAAAAACTTCTGCTTTGTGAAAGACAATGTCAAGGGAACAAGAAGACACACCAGAGATTGGGGGCAAAAAGAAATTTGCACAAGACATCTGATAAAGGACCATTATCCAAAATATACAAAAAATCTTAAAATTCAATAAGTAGAAAGTGAATAAGCCACTTAGAAATTAGCTAAAGACCTGACAGCTCACAAAGATACACAGATGTCAAGTTTTTACATGAAAAGATGTTCAACAGCATACATCATTTGGAAGTTACAGATGAAAAGTGAGACACCATCACGGAAGATTGCCTGTGCGCTCAGTAGTGTATTTGTGAGCCCACTGACGGTGGCCTACCAGGCTCCTCTGTCCATGGAAATTTTCAGGCAAGAATACTGGGGTTGACTGCCTTTTCCTACTCCAGGGGGTTCTTCCCAATCCAAGGATCAAATCCATATTTCCTGTGTCTCCTACATGGGCAGGCGGATTCTTTACCACTACGCCATGTGGGAAGCCCATCCTATAAGATTAGAATGACTAAAATCCAAAACACTGACAATAGCAACTGCTGATGAGTGTGTGGGGCAGCAGGGACTTTCATTGATTGCTCGTGGGAATGTAAAATGGTGTAATCACTTTGGAAGACAGTCTGGCAATTTCCTACAAAAGCAAGCACACTTTTACCATACGATACTGCAATTGTGCTTCTTGGTATTTACCCAAATGAGCTGAAAACTAATGTCAACACAAAAACCTGCACAGAAAATATTTATATCAATTTCCTTCACAACTGCCAAAACTAAGAAGCAATCAAGAATATCCTCCAGTAGGTTAATGGATTAAAAAACTGTGGTACCTCCAGACAGTGAAACATTATTCATCACTAAAATGAAATGAGCTATCAAGCCATGAAAAGACTCAATGCATATTACTGAGTGAAAGAAACCAATCTGAAAAGGTTACAAACCATATGATTCCAAAGAGATGAAATTCTAGAAAAGACTGTCAGGGTCTAGGGAAGAAGGATGGATGTGAATAGGCAGAGGTCAGAGGATTTGCGGGGCAATTAAACAAATCTGTATGATCTTATAATGGTGGATATATGTCATTCATTTGTCAAAGCCCACAGAATGAACACCAAGGATGAACTCTGGTGTGACCTATGGACTTTATGTGATAATCATGTATCCATGTCGGTTTGTGGATTGTTAACAAATGTACCTTTGTAGTGCAAGACCTTGACACTACAGGAGGCTGTGCATGTGAAAGATCAAAACTCTGGACTTGCTGCTCAGTTTTGCTAAAAACCTAAAACTACTCTAAAAAATAAAATTTATTTTTAAAAACTAAGAGTACTTTTTTCTTTAGGTTGCTGTGAGAATTAGATCTACTATACATCAAGTATCAAGAGCAGGGTCTTGCTGTCACATCATAGCTGAAAGGTATGAGTATTAAATCAATCTTCAAACACCTGCTTTTGCCTCTTGATTCATATTTTACAGATAAAAGTCAAATTCCCTTAAGAAAGTTTTCTCTGGACTCCGAGCTTCCCCCTAGCTAACAAGGATCCAATAGAAATTACCTCAAGACATGATATTGGTTCTTTTCCATCTTTGTTAATGGATCCCAGTGGTAGTAAAAGCCCACAGCTGGACCCCTAACTGCAGAAGTCGCTTTTGTCTAGAATCTCTGCTTGAGAATTAGAAATTTTTTTTTTCAGAATCTTGAAACCTTAGTTATCACTGATTAAAACAACTAGATGCATTTTCCAGCAACCCCTCTAAGACCCTTGGCAGGTTATTAAACTCTAAACCTCCCTATACTCTGTTCTCCCCTTTTGAAATGAGGTCGTGAAAATACTCTCAAGAATAAAAAACAAAGAGAGCACTAGGACATTAACTCCCTATGAGACTCTGGAAGAGAGACTGAGAAAGTATCAGCCAGGCCTCGTAACCCTAAGAGCTTAGCGGCCTAGTATAACATCTCCATGATATCATAACTTTCCCTACAGTAACATCCCCAACTGCTTGTCTCTCTGTAGGGTTTAGTAGCCTAGTGCAGTGAAAAGATCATGTCCTTTCAAGTTGACAGACGCATCCATTCCTGTGTGACCGTGGGTACACAAATTCTTTAAGCATTGGGTTCCGTATTTGCGAGCTGATGATAACACCTACTCCATTAGGTGTCTGTGAACACTAAAGAAAAAATAATGTGGTTAAGTTACAGTCAATATCCAATATTTTTTTCCTGGATAATTAAAATCAGAGAATCTTCAGGTATGTTGCTCTATTTTTTTCAAAGAGATAAAAAGGAGGGAACCAAACGTTTATCACTAAGACTGCAGTCAAGAGAAGACATTAAAAAAAAAAAAAAACAGTGACTCCATTTCTGTATGAACTTTTTGGCCAACCCAAGACATTTATAGCCTTAAAAGATCGTGAACTCTGGCTTGATCATGCCGATTTCTCAGAGCAGAAGGAATGTTCTCAACTGGCAACCAAGTGTGGAGTAAGAGACCCTGTAAAGACAGGAGATGATGGTCTGTAAAGTTAGCCTGTGGTATGTAATTGATTTCATTTGTTATTTTAGCTGGAGCTTAATTTGAATTGTCTACATCAATAGAAGAGTTCATATTGATTTCTTTAAAATGTAAATGAACCTCCTGTGTACCTTCCAGGTTTTTTTAAAGTTAAGATGAATATTGGTTTTTTATGTTTGCAATGAAAGGTACAAACAGTGAATTTGGGATTTATAGCTTGAGGTTAAAATATAGTTTGCATGTGCAAATATTAGAAGCTAGTTAAATGTATTCACTTTTCCTCAGCACAATACTTGTAAGTTACAAGTGTTGCACCAGCATGCAAGGCCTCTCATCATTTGAAAGATACCTCATATCTCCTCCTGCTTGGAATCCTATACCCTAACCTTTCTAAAAAGTTGAAGTTCCTCAATTGTATCTCACATTTCTCACTTTCCTGTCTGCAAATCCCATGCTTCCTCCTTGGAAAGTTTTCTCTTCCTTCCCTCAACCCCTCATTATTAGGACAAAGGATGCCTATTCATTCCTTAGGCTCCAAACCTAAAGTGCCGCCAACTTGATGAAGCTCCTATGAACTCTAGTTCAATATTTCTTCGTTTGTATCTCACTGTGCATCACACACAATGCTGACTTCTGCTTTTCTTCCACTTAGTGCTGTGGATTGTCAAAACACCACTAGCCAATAGAAGAGGCAGAGAAAGAAGTCTAAGACGAAGGTGGCCAAGTGTAGGAGTGAGCCATGTTATGCTTAGGGTTTTTTAGAAAAAATGCATTTAATGAAGAATCACGCTAGTTGGCCCAGCAATGCATGTACTTGATCCCTTGATTCATGTAGTCCACTATTCTTCCAGTATCCTTGTTTGTTCTCTTACTCCATAAGTTTTTACTAATATCTACATTTCTCTTTTGCTTTAGATTTACTAACAATTCGTTTATGTCTGCTAACACTGACAGCTGACCCATCTCCTATAAAATAGTTTCCCACTGAATTCTTCCTTTGATCAGTACTATATACTCAACATGTTTCTAAATCTTACATAGGTTTCAAAGTTTTTCACCTTAATAAAAACACTATGTCATTACTTTCCAAATCTGTATGCTGTCATCAGAATTCCTCTCATTTCTCATTTGACCATTATTTCTGATTAATAACCTGTTGGTCTAAAATTCAGCTTAAAACTCACAGAATTTAAGTTGGTCCATAAATGGCATGTTTACGCACGATATTGGAAAAGCAATCTTTAGCTCATCTGTGTTAACATTCCTATTTCTGCTTTATCATGAATTCATGGAGCATCAACAAGATTCAGTTTAATTCTATTGACCGTAATTGTCATTTCCTGTTTTCAAAATTATTATTATTTGGCCACTAGGATCATGTGGCAATTCTGTTTTTAATTTTCTGAGAAACCTCCATACTGTTTTCCACAGTGGCTGCGCCAATTTACATTCCCACCAGTAACATTCAAGGGTTCCCTTTCCTCCACACCCCAGCCAGCATCTGCTGTGTTCTTTGTCATGATGGGCGTCCTGACAGGTGTGAGGTGATATATCATTGTGAGTTTGATTTGCACTGCCCTGATGACTAGTGATGTTGAGCATCTTCAGTCTAACACTCTCCCACTGAGCTATTTCGGCCACACGTCAATGTTGAACATCTTTCATGTTCCTATTGGCCATAAACACGTCCTCTTTGAAAAAGAGTTTATTCAGTTCTTTTGCCCGTTTTTAAATTGGATTAGTTGCTGTTTTGTTTTGACATTCAGTTGCATGAGCTGTTTACATATGTTGGGTATTAATCCCTTATTGGTCACATCATCTGCAAATATCTTCTCCCATTAAACAGGCTGATTTTGTTTTGTCAATGGTTTCTTTTGCTATGCAGTCATTTTTAACATTGATTCCCATTTCAGAGGCATTGAGAACCACAATATCTAGTATCTGCAATGTTGCAAAATTATAATTTCTTTGACAGAGAGTGTGAATCGTCAGCAAAACTAAGACCACAAAACAAGGGAAATTTTTTAAATGTCAACAGTTTAGAGGTTAATGAAGTAGGTTAACAAAAGCTCTGACTTTGTTGATTATTTTCCAAAAGATGCTTTTTAAAGCTGGTTCCAAGTCAAGATTTAACTGTTAATATTTTGTCATAAAATGTGTCTGTGTTAAATCTCTCTCCTTCCAGGCAACAAGAAGCCTTGCAGTCCTCATTTGTACAAACACTGGAAACTAGTTGGATTTTTTTAAAAAATATTGTTTAGTGGCTCCATAGTTGAATTAAGTGGGAACGTAGCACTGTCACTGATAAGCTGTTAAATATCATTTAACTGAACTTTGTTTATAAAGGTGTGTGGTTGCTGTGGTCTAGCTAGTGGTTGCACATGTGAACATTTTTTAAATTAAGAGATTTATTGTTTCTAAGAAAGCTCATACTTCCCTAAAATACTAAATTGAGAGGATCTTGGTATAATGAGGATATTATTATATACCGTGCGCTATTTGATGTCACAGTATTTTATTAATATGTTTCAAGCACACATTTGTATTATGAATAACAAACCTGCTGAATCAGAGCTAAGAGAGAGGAGGAGGAGTGGATAGACAAGAAGAACAATAATTATCAGGGTTCTTTTTCTCAAAACTAAAATTCTGGAAGAAAAAAAATTACCTCTGGATAATTTTAGAGTTCATCTGTGAAGTTGTGATGCCAGCTCCCCTGGAGCCCCTTGCTCTCTTTGTCACCCCGAACTCCTTCATGAAGACCAGTAGTCCCAAGTCAGGGAGGCAGGGCTCAAGGAATCTGCCAGAACATCTACCTTATGGCTTATAGACTACCTCCCTGCTCTCATGGACACTGTCTGGGATGGTGTCAGCTGGTTTTTCACCCTGGGTTGATGACTACACTCAGAGAAGGTCAAGACTAACAGGTGTATATACTTCCTGGCCATGAAAACTTCCATAAAAATCATCCTCCCCTCCAGGGATGCTCCTTTCCAGTTGGTCCTCCTATGCTTTCTCTTAGACTCAGCACAAGATCTTCTTGAAACTAGTGATGTGGATACTGGGCTTACAAAGATGCTGTCAGTACAGTCACCCCTGGCTTTCTTGTCTTCTAGTAATTTTTGACTCATTCTAATTATCATATTGCCCAAACCTTGCAGACAAATCCTGTTAACTTGCTGCCACCTCTCCTTCCCCATGCTTTTCCACGTATGAGACTCTTCACTTGCTACAAGTAATTACAAATCTATTCATTGAATTAACTCTTTGCAGGTCTCTTTATGGACATGAAAGCTACATGCATTTCCAAAACCAAATCTGTATTAAATCAAACATATATGGCTTGAGAGAGACTATTCCTATGAGAATTCCAGATGGATTCATCCCTGAAATACCTGCATGCAAGCTAATTGTATCTCTGGCAGCTCCTGTTAGTTGAGCTGGGATAATAATCTCTCCTCAGCGGTCAGCTCACACCCTACTCAAACACCAAGTCACATATGCCATTATCTAGTCATACATCCCCATTCAGATGATTTCAGTTTATAAGGACCAACGTAAGGGACAACAGGGCCAATAAAAGCCTGCTGATATCAATTATTTCCCAAACAAATTATACAGAAGTAACATCAAGAACTGTTTAGGCTCTTTATATTCTCAAGTCCATTCCAGGTACCAACCCCAATGGAAGGGATAGACAAGAACACATCAATATATATTTTCTCTGACTTACTGACTCTCCATGTAACCAAATCATCAGGAGGAACTAAAAGCAGGCACTATTTACAGAGGCCCTCCAGTCAGACAAGTTAACCTTTTCGTGTATCATTCACATTATCCACTACCTATGCTCCGTGGCAAGTTTCTCCTAAATCTGTTCTTACTTTTTATCAAAACAAAGTTTTCTTTAGCACATGGCTACACTCTCTTGCATTCTTCACTGGCATCTCATCTGTCTTATTATAAGATTATCATCATAAATTGGAGGACCCAGGGCCAGGGCAATCGTGAATGGTTGTAAAGGAGAACAAAGCTGACTCCATACTAGATATTTCTTTTACTTTAGCTTTTGCGCTCTATTGCTTTTGCTTAGAGTTAAGAATGTTGCCTATAGCTTGAAATGTACAGGACAGCCCATTCTCAAGGCTCTGACCTTTAAATGTAGGACACTTTTCCATCCATATAAAGATAAAAAGTTGCAGAACAGAGAACATTTGTCTTGTTAGAGTTTTACAGGAAAATTATGGTCTGACCTCTATGGATAACTATAGAAACAAAGGATTCCCACACCAAGAAGTTCCCAACAACCAACCACACCACTCCCTCACCTTGCCTTGAAAAAACGCTTTCTTGAAACCCTTCAGAGAATTCAGGATTTGAGGGGGAAGCATGAGCCAATGTCTCCTTGCACGGCTCTGCAATAAACCCTTTTCTGCTCCAAACTCTAGTGTTTGAATTGGTTTGGCCTCACTGTTGTTTGGCCTGGCCTCACCAGGCCCAAGAATTTACACTGGGTAACACGGTGTATGATAATTCAGAGATTATGGAATTCTTAATTCTAGTCATTAAAACTCTATGACCCCGTTCCCTTCATTCATACAGTTTGAAGAAAGTAAGACATCCTTCTAGCTTTGTTTTTATCTTTCTACCAGGTCTTATAAGCCTGTTCATTTTTCTTATTACTTTAATTCAATTTGTTTCTACTGGATAAATTCAATGCCCTCCTTTCCTACTACAAAAGAGATTCCCTCTCCAAATTTCCTCACTGATCAATATAGTACAGCCAACTTCTGTCCTCAACTGGGCATCTGTTACAATTTCTGTGTCTGTCACTGGTCTAGGAACCACTTGAAAAGAAGAATCATGCCTTATTCTTTTTTATACAAATAGAATAATTTTCAAAACAGATAATTTTAATGTATTAATTAATTAAATGGCCAATTTTCTAGAACTGTGGGAATGGTACCAAAAGATCCTAATGTGAAATTTATGCAATGTATAATATTTTCATAGTCCATAAATTCAGGAATGCAAAAAAATTAAACTTTACTTTTCTGTTTCAGACCCTGAATTTTACCTCAAAGACACATTTGACTGAAGATAAAGAATGACTTTGGTCCAGTTCTTCTTGTTTTTCCCTCCAATGAATTCAGAATTTGAATGACAAGACTTCCTTCAATTCATTGAGTTGCATGTAAGTTGTGGAAGGAAAGCATGAGTCACTTTCAAATTAAGGCACTGGAGGCGAACACTGACTGGACCTGAAAATATTCTGCACACACGGATGTTCACTGAGAGGTAGATAATGTGATTTTTTTTTTGCCTCTTGTCAGCTGTTCACTCCGGCATCTGCACACAAGCGCGCATTTGCATCTGCTCAATGGTTTTTAAGTTGACGCTTTGCTTCATCCTGACCGAGAACTCTCTAAGGCCACCAAAGCGTAGTAGCCCACGTCTGCTCTACCCAGAGCTATAGAAGGTGGGGAAGGATTGGAAGGGACATCCGTGTGCAAGTCCCTTTTATATGGAGACAGATACCAGCCCCTAATGATATTCCTTTTTCCTTAGGAGGAAGAGAAAGAATAGGAGATGACAGTAGGCATTTCAAGGGAAAAACCATCTTCTCTGTGCAAATAAATTTGTCGGCTTAAACTTTAAACAAAACTGAACAAATTTTCCTTACTGTGACATTGCTTAGAAGCTTTTCGATGCTGGTGTACATGATGAATCTCCCAAGAGGGGATGGATCAATGCAGCAAGTATCTAGTTTATTTGAGAAGCTCCCCTGAAACAAACAGTCCCTAGAAATCTATTTGGGAAACAATGCTCCAAAATGTCCTGCCGTCACTGGCCTGTATTGTTATTCAGTCACCAACACGACTCAGGGTACAGACCAGGGTATGAGGTAGTGTGACTCTGTCTGAGAATCTAGCCTTTTATTTCAATTCAAAAGTCTCCTTTATACCACCTCAAACAATACACACATGGGAACCTCCAGGGATAAATAAATGGGAATAGAGAAGATTGAGCAATGTCCAACTTCTTCCCTCTTCTCCTTTTCTGACTAACTGCTCATGTCAAGATGGAGTACCAGCAATAAGGTTGGAAGCAGGGTGTATGGGCAAGAGTCCTGGACATGAAGTGGAGTAACCAATCCTGGTTTCTGTCACTAATTGTGTGGCTCTGGTCAATAATGTACTTCACCTTTCTGGGCCTCCATTTCCTCATTTTGTACTGAGGACTTTTGAGTAAAGAAGAGAGAGGCTGGGTTTAACTTTCCATTCTAATGATCCTCTGTCTAGTGACCATCATCACTGTCTGGTGGATCTACCTAGAAGGCTGTCAGATAAGAATCATTCTTCATACCACATCCGTAGCAGGAGGAATTAATATTGACAACTCCATGTGTTTACACTGCACTTTACAGTTATTTAATCCCTTCACCACCATTAATTCATCTGATCCTTAGAACAGCTGATATAGAACAGGGATTACTATTCTCACAAACAAGGAAACCAAGCTTCAGATATTTATCCAATGTCATCTAACTGTTAGGCCTTCGCAGGTGGTGCCATGGTAAAGAATCCACCTGCCAATGCAAGAGACATGGGTTCGATCCCTAGGTCGGGTCAAGAAGATCCCCTGGAGCAGGAAATGGCAACCCACTTCAGTATTCTTGCCTGGAAAATTCCATTGACAGAGGAGCCTTGTGGCTTACGGTTCATGGGGTTGCAAAGAGCTGGACAAGACAGAGCAACTGAGCACACACACACATTTAACTGTTAACTGACAGAACTGAGCTTGAACTCTGACCTTTCCACTTAGAGTCCCGTGAGTATTTAATGATGTGGTGTTTCCTTTCCATTCTGAAACTCCAGCAGCAAGTAATTTGCTCCATCCTCCATTGCTGCCAGACAATCACTCCAGGGAAAGTGATACTCATTATTTTTTTGAAGGGAAAACACAATGTTAATTCAGACAACATAATAATTTTATGGTCTGAACGAAAATAAATTTTTGCTCCTGTCAAATTCAATTTATATCATAAGACTAAATAAAAATTTTATGCACTGGGTGAAGGAAAAAGAGAGAGAAAATGTCCTCGGTGGTCAGGCTTAAATTATCTCCCATTTGAATGAGTTCATTTCCCAGAGAGTTTCATCAGCCTTTTTAATTAAGAGCAAAGTGTTCATCTAGAGTCAGTAATTTGCCAGTGACCTCTTCTTAACACTCTGGTCTAAGGTGACATAAATGACAATGGGATTTTCAAATAAAAAACATCAAGCTCTTGCAAATACTGGGCCCTTCAGTTCAGTAACCGGGTCAGGGAAAGGAGGTGACCTAGGCGAAACATTGATATTTTAGCCAAATTTCTCCCCTAAGTGTAAAGGTCTGAAGTTTGACAGAAAATGACACTTGAGATTGAAGACATCTGGCCACGTGTAATCAAGAATATGTATGCAAATATACTTATATATATATATAGATATAGATATATGTGTATATAGATAGATATATACACATGTGAGTTTATATAACATGAGCATAAATCCAAAATCCAAAAGATACTTTCTAAGTTGTTAATATGATGTTATACAAGTAGTTGAAAGTTAGGTGGAGGGAAGGGAATGTGGGAAAAGGAGAGGACAGCAAAAGAAAAAAAAAAGAATTGAACCCCAAAGACAAAGCATGGATATGTAACTTTTATTCATTTAGTACATTTTATATAAGTGTGTATGAATCAAAATTTAAGGAAAATAATACAGCAGGAGATTGATGAGATACTAAAGCATTCGAGAGCTCTGAAGAACAAACACATGTCAGGTGGTTGCAGAAGATGGAGCTGGAGAGCTGGGCAGAGGCCTGAGCAAGGAAGGCTAAATGAAGACTGTGAAGGAGCCAAGACTTCCTCCTGAAGTAGGGCCTCCAGGAGAGTGACTGGTTCAAACTCAGATTTTAGACCTGTCATTCTGTCAGTGGTGTCCTTAGATAGGGTGGGGAGGAGGGAACTAATGATGTAAGTGAGAGGTGGTGAGTTCCTAGACCAGGGCAGTGGTAATGGAATTGGTTGGAAGTATAGAATTCAGAAAAAAAAAAAAAGATGCTACAACCATCATTATTTCACCTAGTAATGCTTTACACATTTACTCCTATTACTACATTATTACTACCACTATAACTTAACTGCTACTATCTAATCATACTGTGTACTAAGCCCTGTATCAAGTACTATATTTTTTGTTATTTTACAACTTTAGCAGTAAACTTGCAAGACAGGAACTAGACTGCTGATGATTTTTTTAAGTTTTAAATAACATATTTTAATTACTCAATTACTAAATTAGAAACCAGATCCCAATGATAACTAACAAAGGCTGGGTAAAGTGTGGGGAAACGGAGACTCACAAGACAGTGTAAATTTGTACACATTTTTCTGTAGATCACTTTGGCAATATGTACCAAGTCTCAAACTATAAATTTCATTTACCAATAATTCTAGTTTTAAGATGTTTTAAGGATATCACTAGTAGGCTGCCCATTATTACACAAAGAATCACTTGAGGCATGAGAAAGTGACCCTGGCAAAGAAAAGAATCAAACAGAAACCACAGTTTTCCAGACAAACATGGCTTGCAAACCAAGCCATGATGAGGAACAAAACCTACCTACACTCAAATTACTTTAACACGAACTCATTCATGCCCATATATTCCCCCAAAAGATCACTGTTTCTACAGCAAATTCCCCAAAATTCATATATTCCCAAGGGAAGATCCCAAGTTCTTCTAGCAACTCACTTAGTTTACAAATTCTAACCCTGTCCAGATATACATATTAGTTTATACCCTAAAACCTCTCCAAGACCAACTCCAGCCTCTAAACTCCTCTAAGTCCCATCACTAATCATTAGAGAAATTCAAATCAAGCCACTGTAAGATATCACCTCACACCAACTACAGTGACTATTATTAAAAAAACAGAAAATAATAAGTGTTGGTGAGAATGTGGAGAATATGGGACTCTTATGCACTGTTGGTGGGAATGGAAAATGGTATGACCACTATGGAAAACAGTATGGTGGTTCCTCAAAAAATTAAAAAGAGAATTACCACATGATCCAAAAATCCCAGTTCTGGGTATGTATCCAGAAAAACTGAAGGCAGGATTTTTGAAGAGATATTTGTACACACATATTCATAGCAGCACTATTCACAATAGCAAGAAGTAACCCAACTGCCCATCTACAGATGAGTAAATATAATACATATACAATGGAATATTATTCAGCCTTAAAAAAGAAAGGGAATCCTAGCACATGCTACAACATGAATGAACCTCAAAGACATTATGCTAAATGACAAAAGCCAGTCATTAAAAAAAAATTGTCATATGATTCACTTATATAAGATATCTAGAGTAGTCAAATTCACACAAACAGAAAGGAGAATTGGTGGTTACCAGGGCCCGGGCGACCCACTCCAGTATTCTTGCCTGGAAAATCCCATGGACAGAGGAGCCTCGTGGGCTACAGTCCATGGGGTCGTGAAGAGTCAGACATGACTGAGCGACTTTACTTTCACTTTTCACTTTCATGCATTGGAGAAGGAAATGGCAACCCACTCCAGTGTTCTTGCCTGGAGAATCCCAGGGACGGGGGAGCCTGGTGGGCTGCCGTCTATGGGGTCGCACAGAGTCGGACACGACTGAAGCGACTTAGCAGCAGCAGCAGGGCCTGGGGGAGAGAAGAATGGAGAGCTTCTGTGTCATATGTACAGAAGTTTAATTTTGCAAGGTGAAGAAGTTCTGGATATCTCTTGAGCAATGTGAGTGTACTTAACACCACTAAACTACACAGTTCAAAGGGGGTGACATGGTACACTTCATGTTATGTGTTCTTTGCTACAATTAAAAATTCAAAACACACTCTAAGCCCCTTTCTGTAACCTCCCTCTTTAGAGACACTTACTGGAACTACCAAGACAGTGCTGTCTCACTCAGAACAAGCTCATAAGCCCAGTTCTTTATTATCAGTGGCCCTCCCTAATAGTCTCAGAGGGGCTTTGACAGTGTGCTGAGCGCAGTAGGCAGGTCACGAGTTCTCAAATGGCAGAGGTCAAGAACATGGGTTTTGGAATTGTAGCTTGCTGCTCCACTTACTATGAAATTTGGGGAAATATATGAAATTCTCTGATCCTCATTTTTTTCACATAGGGGCGGGGAATAAGAGTGTTTACTGCATGAGGCCATCAGGAGTACTAAAAAGGATGAATGAAAATGTCTGGCATGGTGCCGAGCACCCAGTAAGTAGGTGCTTAATTAATGTAGCAGGTGCTATTGCTCCATGCCCACAAATTCCACCCCCTCTCTACTTCCATCATCCTGAATGAAAACTGGGAAGTGTCCCTGCCCCCTGAGACTGATGTCTCCTTCCTGTTTGTTTCCTTAACCACCATTTATTAAGCTCCTACTAAGTGTCAGGCTCTGAACTAGGTGTTGGAAATGTGATGAAGAGGTGCTCCATACAGAGAAGAGGGGAGCACGCCACCAAACAACACAAAGAAGATGAGGTGGGAGAGGAAGTGCTGTGAGCAGAGACCATCCACCTTCAGGGCTCCAAATTAAAACACCAGACTTATGGACCTGTTATTACATGACATCTGCAGAAAAAATAATGTAACGATAATAAAAATAAATTGCTTTCATTCTGGGAGCTTGAAAATAAGCTGGATAAAGGAACCAGAAACAGAATCTATCAGTTTTGCTTCCTTTTTACAAGCCCATTTTGCTTTAAAAAATAGTTCCACCACATATATATGTGTGTGTGTGTACATATGGGTAATATTCCAGTATATACACAGGATATATATATATATATATATACAACATGTATTCATATATTGTGTGTATATACAACAGAATATCACTCAGCCCTAAAAAGGAATGAAATAATGTTATTTTCAGCAACATGTATGGACCTAGAGATTACCATACTAAGTGAAGTCAGACAAAGACAAAAATCATATGATATCACTTATTTGTGGAATCAAAAAAAAATTATACAAATGAGTTTATTCACAAAATAGCAATTGACTCAGACAAAGGAAACAAACTTATTTTACCAAAAGGGAAAGAGGGGCAGGGATAAATTAGAGGAGTTTGGGATTAACATATACACACTGCTGCTGCTGCTGCTAAGTCACTCAGTCATGTCCGACTCTGTGCGACCCCAGGGACTGCAGCCTACCAGGCTCCTCCATCCATGGGATTTTCCAGGCAAGAGTACTGGAGTGGGGTGCCATTGCCTTCTCCATATACACACTGCTATATATAAAATAGATAAATAACAAGGACCTACTGTATAGCACAGGGAACTATATTATCTTGTAATAATCTACAATGGAAAAGAATCTGAAAAATTATATATATGTGTGTGTGTGTATATATATACACACACACATACAGATGTATGCACGTGTATAAAGCTAAATCACTTTAATGTATACCAGAAACTAATAGAACATTGTAAATCAACTATACTCAATTTAAAAATAATAACAATTCCACCAGTTCAAATCCTTGTCAAGAAGACAACCCAGAAACAGAGTGTGATTAGTCTTGAGACTTCCTCTGCCTTCTCCCAAAAGAGGGAAGAGGAAGAAAATGAACTAACGAGATGCACAATGCTAAACACTTTAATATGATCTTCCACTTTTCTTCATAGCACCTCTGCAAATGGAGGTGGTGTTACCACTTTCCAGATGATGGAAAGGAGGCCGAGACATTCTACAATTGGCCCCATGCCACACAGCTGCCCAGTGTAAGAGCTCAGGCTGGTATGACTTGAATCCTGTGTTAATTCTAATCTCTCACCCTCCTAGGACTGTGACAGCTCTTCAGCAACAGGTGTCTTATTATTCTCAAATTCTTCAGGAAAAAAAAAAAAAAAGAGTTCCAAGAGTAATGTGTTTTGGAGACACTTTTCTAAATTGGAAAGCAAGGACACACAGTGACTGAGAGAATCTTAAATTTGCAAGCATCCCAAGTTTTGTAACCAAATAGATCACAAAAGAAAAGCTATTATAAATATTGCAGCAAGTTAAACTTTCTTTCAAGACAGTTCTGAATTCCATGCCCATGAATATCTAAAACCTGGCAACTGTGAATTGGTATCCATATAATGATGTGTTAACATTCACTGTTCATTCTCCTGCTTCAGTGGTGGAAAAGATTAATATATCATTCAGTTAATACCAAGTACAATTTATTTCCGAAGTGGTATGTTTCCTTTACAACATCAAATCTGGCAGCTCTATGCTGTGCTGTTCTGTCAGCTGGAATAACGCCTTTAATGAACTTGTCTCTGGAACATCAAATATGTAATCTGCTACATGACTTGCAGCTCTACTGCTCAGACCCTCTTCATCTGGCCTCCTGGCTCCCACAATCAAAAGAAAGAATCTGTCCCATGACCCTACCCTCAATAAGCCACAAAGCAGTTACTGGAATATGCAAGGTTAGTTCTAGTCTACTCATGGTACAACCATAAGCACAATAGTGAACACAAACTGGGCAGGAATATCTCACCAGCCATGAAGTGCTCTGCCCTGGACAGACAATATTCTTCAGAACCACTGAATTCACCTCGCCTCCCTTACCCCAAGAAGTTGAGCGTGGTCACACGGGATCCTAACACTCTCTCCTAGGGCCCTCATTGGGTGATGCTTGGATGCTCCAAAACCAACACTTTGGCCAGCAACTAGGCTTTGCCATTCTGCCATATTGCCCCCGTCCTTTATGAGAATTTAATCCATCTAGGCATTATGCTTTTAAGAACCAATAAAGGCAAGCCAAAAATATATGCTCCGCCAATAGCAATAATTGCATGTATTCATTCCTGAGCTGCTCTCCATCTGATCCTTTTCTCACTTGAATACCACCAGACCTCAAGATTGACCCGAGGTCCCAGAGCTTGAACTTTGTGTCTGATCTCCCCCAGTGAAAGCTCAGGTTGACTAAGGAACTGTGTAAATTTGGCTCAACCAATTTATATAACAAAAAAGGTTATTGAATACTTGTATGTTCCAGCATTATTCTGGGTTGCAAAGAACAACAAAAAACAGACAGGGAAAAAAGAGCTGTTTATCTCATGGAGTTTTCATTCTGTGGGGTGGAACAGATCATAAACGAAATAATTAAGTTATATAAAGTGATGGATGCTAAACAGAAAAACTAATGTGGGAAAGTGAATGGGGGAAGAGAACTCAACTCCAAAAGATATCCTCAAAGAACACTGTAAAGCAACTATACTCCAAAAAAATCAAATATTAATAAAAAATAAAATAAAATAAGACAGCCTCACTTGGGAAGTGATACTTGAGCAATGACCTAAATGAAATGAAGGAGAGGCTGCTAGTTGAGCTGCCTCAGGTAGGAAAGGAAAAGTCAGATGGAAAAGTCATGGAGAGCAGGAGTCTTTGAGTCACATGTCTCTGCCACTGGCTAGTTTAGAGAGGGTCAGCATATCACATATCTTCTCTGAGCCTCCATGCTCTCAACTGAAAAATAGAGACAACAGCAGTTTTCTCAAAGGATTTTTGAGATTTCAATGTGATAATATACAAAACATCTGTCACTTCATAGTAGCTCAATCAGTGTTATAGGTAGATAATTCATAAATAGAGAGATGGGCAGATTTACAATAGGATGTAATACATGAAGATACAATGAGATAGGACAGGATAAGATAGAAGAGGGGAAGACAGGACAAGACCAGATACCCAAAGATGAGCACACAGGTTTCTAGAGACAACAGATATCTAGGTCCACAAATTCCTGCTTTATTATTTGGCCTCTCCACAGCTGGGGCACCGAGATATTGTACCCATAATTAGATTTCTGATCTGTTCCCTAGACCTAGGTCTAACTCTAAAGATTAGTGTGACCTTGGACAGGTCACTCAGTGTTTCAGGATTTTACTCCCCTCATCATTTAAAGTGAGCAAGACATACTAAATAATTACTATGCCTTCACCAGATCTCTTAATATATGTTTCAATAAGGTCCAAAATTTGTTTTTGTGGGCTTTACTACTTCTAAATAAAGAAGTCATAATTATTTATTCAAAAGGATGAATGTTTCTCCTTTTCTTAAAAACAGTGAGCTACTTAATGTTTATTGAGCACCAACTATATCTATGACCTCTTTGTAGGATAACAGGAAGAGTTAAAACAAAGAAATATGCAACAGTGAAAACAATTAAAATTTTTTAAACAAATATACATGGTCCAAGACATTTTTATTGTGTATTTACACTGCTATATGTAAAATGGATAACCAACAAAGACCGATTGAAGAGCACATGGAACTCTGTTCAGTGTTATGTGCCAGACTGGATTGGAGTGGAGTTTGAGGGAGAATGGATACATGTATATATATGGCTGAGTCCCTTCACTGTTCACCTAAAACTACAACACTGCTAATCAGCTATACCCCAATACAAAATGCTTTTGGTGTTAAAAATATTAAAATTAATAAAATAAAAGAAAGTCTATATCCTCACCTCTTGCATTTGCAAATTTTAGCATTTGAAAATATCTTCTATGTCAGTTTTGCATACATGTACAAGTGTAAAGTTACCTTAATTTCAGTTTTTTAAGTTTACACTAGGCAATAAAAATTAATTCCACTTGATTAATAATCACAAAAACCTTTTGAATGACCATCTAAAATATGAAACAAACAAATATGACAAAATACACCAACACATTTCCCTTATCTCCATAAGATGACATACTATAAATTATAAACTTATGACCATTCATTCATTCATATTTGGAAGTAATTATGGAGAGATTTTCAAATATGTCAAAGCTATGGTTTTTCCAGTAGTCATGTATGGATATGAGAGTTGGACCATAAAAAAAGCTGAGCGCGAAGAATTGATGTCTTTGAACTGTGGTGCTGGAGAAGACTCTTGAAAGTCCCTTGCACAGCAAGGAGATCAAACCAGTCAATCCTGAAGGAAATCAGGCCTAAATATTCATTGGAAAGACTGATGCTAAAGCTGAAGCTCCAATACTTTGGCCACCTGATGTGAAGAACTGACTCATCTGAAAAGACCCTGATGCTGGGAAAGACAAGGCAGGAGGAGAAGGAGATGATAGAGGACGAGATGGTTGGATGGCATCACTGACTGGATAGACATGAGTTTCAGCAAGCTTCAGGAACTGGTGATAGACAGGGAAGCCTGGCGTGCTGCATCCATGGGGTTGCAAAGTGTCAGACACGACTGAGCGACTGAACTGAACTGAGAGACAAACATGTAAGTATCCACATTCAGGGAACACAAATATGTCAGGACCCTTGCCTTGAGAAAGCACAATTTAGTAGGAGAGATAAGAGAAAAAAAAAAACTGCTAGCGTACTCAATGATAAATGCATAACCAATGTGAATACATGATACAGGTTTACCATAAAAAAAAAAAAGGTTGATAAATCAGCCCATGGGCAAAGATTTTACAGAAATAATACATTCAAGAAATTTTCAAGAATGAGCTTGTCAGGAAGACAGTTTTTC
Organism: Cervus canadensis; assembly: GCF_019320065.1. Lineage (NCBI taxonomy): Eukaryota > Metazoa > Chordata > Mammalia > Artiodactyla > Cervidae > Cervus > Cervus canadensis. The sequence goes on along the minus strand of NC_057414.1, from coordinate 7,161,683 downwards.
AGCAAATGTGTACTACACTCAAAAATTTTTAAAAAGTGATAGTGATTATTTCAAGGTGATGGGAATACAGGTTATTATCTTTTCTTGGTCCTTTTTCCAGATTGTGTCCAATTCATGTTTTATTTCAGTCATCATAAAGTGATGCAATAATAATGCAAAATGAACTATGTTCTGTTTGTGTTTAAGGTCCTTAATTGTTATATAATTAAAGCTAATTTTTCTCTAATTCATCTGAAGTAATAGCTGTCTGGTGACTAAAAAGGTAGACATGTAATCTTTAGTTTCCAGGTAGAGAAGTAATACAGTATTAGGTACTGGGTATTACCATGTACTAGGTAGAAAGCTGTCCAGAAACTTCTGCAGGTTCCAGTAAGCCTATCCCTTAAAGAAGATGAGACTCACACAGATCTAAGTCTCTCCTCATTCTCCACCCCAGGTCTTGCGTCTTACCCAGTCCAAGCACCTCACACTTCTATATTCTCTGAATACACCATGCTGATCAGTGCTCTCTCCTGCAACTGCCTTTTTTAAATTGTTTCCCAAACTTCTACAAATGCTTCAAAGCCTACCTTCTTCTGTAATGTCTCCTACTTCTAAAAGTGAAGTAGGAACAAGACATGTCTATTCACTTTCTTCCCACAAAGAGTATCATAGAGCCTTAAGAAAGGGCCACTCGAGCAGGGCCACCTCAGCTCACTGTCTTGCACTGGTGAGCCCTTTGGACATGTTACTCCTGCAGCTCTGATCCCCAGTGATCCCTCCTAATATATTGTGTGATTCAACTCTCGTCTTCCTCACTTTCTGTTGAGGGTAAGCTGCACTCCTCCTCTGGCCTGGTCTAAGGGATCCCTAAAATACCCACACTCCCTATGAGAACACAGTCAGTGGGCAACGTGAACACAAGAACATCCATTCTGTGTAGTAATATTGATTCTATCATACTGACGAGAAGCTTTGTCTGGCTAGAGAATAATTCTGTGATTTTACTTCAAGCTTTGTTATACAAGTTCTCAATAAAAATGCAAAAATCATAGATATGATTCAACAGATACAATTTGTAAAACAAAAAGTCTTTGAGGCACAATCCAAATTTTACTGAATTGTTACTACATGCCAGGCATTATACTTCATGGAGTATGTGTTCTGGTGCAGGAAACAGAATAATTATTTACAAATAGAAAGGAGATTAACTATTGGATAAAGATCTCTCTCTGGCATGAAAAATGAGTACTTGGTATATTCTAGAGAAACTCCTCATGGTTTAATCCATAAATGTCATCCTGACAATACCAGATTTGGCTGAGCATCCCTCTACTATGCTCGCAACATACCCTAACCCTATTAACACATTTCTTGTTATTTTGAAATTACCTATTTATATTTCTATCTCTCCTGATATTGTGAGTGTCTCATAGACAGGAGTCATATCTCATATGATTTTTAGGATTTAACACAAGTTAATCATCCAGCGATAGGTCATTAAAAACAAATACACAGGGTTTCCCTGGTGGCTCAGTGGTAAAGAATCCACCTGCCAATGCAGGAGACATGGGTCCAATCCCTGATCCAGGAAGATCCCACACACAGTGGAGCAACTAGGCCAGTTGGCCACAACTTTGAACCTCTGCTAAGAGCCCAGGAATTGCAACTAGTGAGCCCACGTGTCCTAAAGCCAATGCTCCACAACAAGAGAAGCCACTGCAACAAGAAGCCCACACACCACAACTAGAGAAAAGACCGTGCATCAATGAAGACCAAGAATAGCCAAAAATAAATTATAAAAAACCAAATACAATGACTATAAACTATCAAAACCATTTACAGTAGTAGGATCATGTCCTAACCTCTATAAAATATCCATAAACCTCTACACATATTGATTAAACATGTAGCCTCAATAGACTCTGAAGAAAGTATTTAAACACACACAAAAATGTTGGCAAATATTGACCTACATTATGAGAGCTGAGTAGAGATAAAATCCATCTGGGTCAATTCTCTTTGGTCTTCCTCTTCCATATCAACTTTCAAACTGGGATAGGCTACCTATAAAAATCTATATGAATATGCTCGAGGAATGGAAAAAAAAAACCACAAGGTAAACAGATGATTCACCTATATCAAGAGAGCCATGTTAATTTCAAAATAGGTATGTTTTGAAGATAAACCAAAAACTTCTGAATAATGTCCTGCTTTCATGGGATCATACTGAATAACATCCTCCAAAAACAGGATGGGGAGGGTAGGAGGCAAGAAATCGGGAGGAGCCACACTATACTCTGCCATTAAAGAAAATCTAGTGAAAAAGCTTAAGATCCTCTAGTCAAAATCCATCCCTCATTTGAGAAAGCAGGTACATCATTTTACAATACCATAAATGACAATTATTTGATGGGATGGGATGGGTTTGGGAGGGGGGTTCAGGATAGGGGACACATGTGCACCCATGGCTGATTCATGTCAGCGTATGGCAAAAACCACTACAGTATTGTAAAATAATTAGCCTCCAATTAAAATAAATAAAAATTTTTTAAAAATCAACTTAAAGCCAAAATAAATAAATAAATAAAATTATGCCAGCTCTAAGTAATATGATTTAAGTTTTTCAATAATAATTTCATTTTTTAGAACATGGAAAGAGCCTCCAAGAGATAATATGGGATAGACCAGTTCTATCAAAAGAGAAATAAGAATAAATAAGTAACAAAGTCAACTTTTTTTTTAATCTTGATACATTTAAAGAGAAACAGCATTCAGAATGATACAATCTGCCCTAACCTGGTACTGAACATTCAAGGTTGTTTTTGTGTTTTTTTTCCATATTTTCAAATATTTAAAGCTCTAACCAACAAAAAGAATGGCAAGGTTTTGTAGAAAAGTCTCAAGTCTTTTCCTTTTTATCATATATACTATTCTTTTACATTTCACTCCACTTCCCACACAATATAAAAGGAAATCGAGTTTACATATCTCCAAAAAAGTAAGTGGAGGGGTGCATGAAAAGAAAAATATTATTGTTTTTGCTTTGGTAACAAAGGTAAAATATGCATGAATTGAATGTACAACAATTTTGAAAATTTTTTAAATTTTTAATATTTAAAAGAATTTAGCACTTAAAAATAAGAGAAGGAAAACAAAATTTAAATGGTCTAACATTTTTAAATGGCATAAAAAATAATCGATGAAAATATCAGCCTAAAACAATACTGGTCATGCTCTAATAGCAAAGTTTTCTTCCCCAAAGTTTCAGAAGTACCAACTGTCTCCCTGAGTGTGCATGACAAGTCATGTCTGACAAATTATGCTGCCTAACATGGCAGCCAGAATTCTTAGCAGGCCGCTGAGTTAGGGTTGTCAGTACAAACTAAAGTCTGCCAAGTAAAGTCTAAAACCATGCCAATTAAAAGATACTGATACTTAGTCTTTAATTATACATTAAAAAATGAAAGTCATCTGTTCCCAAGAACTTTAAAATGGATTTCATTTTTTTTATTTCAAGCACCTAATACTTAGTTGACCAAGAGACCACAGCAACACTTCAAGTCTCTCTAATATAATCAAAAAAGATCTTTTTAGAGGGATTTTTTCAAACTTACTTTTGTCCTCACTAGTGCTTTTTCCCAACAGTACTTTCTAGAGAACTCAGGAAACCCTGTCTGTTCAACTATATCCAGCATCATCTGTGTCATTTATGCAGACTACCAATTAAATCAGCAACGGAAGATTAATCAATTAAGACTACCACAGGATAGTCTTACATTTCTCACAAAAAAATTTTTGTAGGATAAATTACATTTCTCACAAAAATTTTATACAGCATTTTTTATAGTCTTCACAATAGTTCAGATTGTAAAGATGAGGAAGTCTACGAGTGAGGATTCTTTACATGGGCACAGTATGGTCAAAAAAGAAGTAGGACTTAGCTATCAAAAATATATTTCAGTGGCTGATAGGTTGCCGAGATAACTCTGTCTTGAAGTCTAACTCAAGACCCCAGGTACCTGTACAAATACTCCTTGCTTATTAACTTATTCCTAAAACCCTCACTGCTAAGTGAAAAGCCATTAAATAAGAGGGGAAAAAAATCCCATTAATTTTAATGTGAAAATGTTGATGTTTCAACTCAACCAAAAATACTGAGACAATTTTCCCAGGTAGGAGATAAATTAATACAACCACTGAGCAATAAAAGCATTAATGTTACATGAAAAATTCTGCCTTTTGTTGATCCCACCCCATTTCTGACTTGTTTCTATCATTATTCAGCTGCTGACATCTTGATTCCTCCCATGTCCTATTTGGCATGAAATTTCAGCTATACCCCTCCTTCCTTGGTTTAGCTCTGGTTTCTAACTGACTGATGATTTTATCTCTCTCTGACCCTTCACATTAGCAGAACTGGTGCTGGTATGAATACTCACTTTTGAATCCCATTCTTCCTTCAAAAAAAACTCATATATTACATCCTCTTTGAACATTTTACAAGCAGTCCTGCATCTGACATATACATCATTCCAAATACAATGATATGCACAACCCTTATATTCCCAGAGAATTATGTGTCTATCGTAGGACTTTTCTCACTTTATTTATGTGGCAGCCTCCATACCCTAGGTTAGGATCTCCTTGAACATAAGAGCAATGTTTTGTTCATTTTTATACCCTCAAACCTTTATACACAACTTTGTTATTTATTATTTACTAAGAGCTTACCATATATTCATACTCTAAACTAGATGCTAGAAATAATACAGACAGCAAAAACATTCATGTGTTTGCTCTCATGAAGCTTACAGTCTGATTGGAAAGAAACATTAATCATATCATCTCAAAATTAATTGTAAGTTGCAACCATGCAGGAGACACACACGAAGACATGCACCTATAATTGAAAGGCCAGACTCCATCAAGATGGCTTATTTGAGGAACTGACATGTCCACAGAGCTCAGAAAGATGAGTTAATTAGGGGAACAGATGAGAAATGAGCATCCCAGGTGGAAAAGGCACAAAGAGTGAACTCGTAACAAGAGAGAGATGACTGCATGTGAGGACTGAAAAAAGTTCAATGAGGCTGGGGTGCTAGTACAAACTGAGGCTAGGGATGTAGGTAAGGGTCAGACATTGTAAGGACTTACAGATATGGAAGGAGTTTTGTCTTTTTTTTTTTTTTTTTAAGAAAATTGTGAAGTCACTGAAGTTTAGAGGCAGGAAGATAGCATGATTAGATTAGAGGTTCAAATATAATTGATAGATTCTTAGGATGAAAGTGCAATAAGAATGGATAATGGGGTGAAGGTTTATGCATAAGGGGGTATTTCAAGGATGATCCTAGTTTTTTAGCCTCTGCAACTAAAACGTTAGCACTGCCATTAGCTGACACTGAAAATAATAGAATGAGATTTAGAGGAAAATCACAAGTTTAGTTTTAGGCGTGTTGACTTTGAGGTATTTGAGTGATACACAGGAGTTGGAAGTAAATGGTCAACAGATTATGAAGATCCAGAATTCAGATGGATGGTCTTAGCTATAATTAGAAATCTGTCTATCATCTGAAGTCAGAAGGCAATTGAATCTGCACTGTGAACAAGATAAAAAGTACAGAACATGGAGAACAACAAGCCTAAGAATGAGATTACAGGGGCCCTGGTATTTTAGAGTACAGGACATTTTTATTGAAGTTGTTCAGTCGTGACCAACTCTTTGTGTCCCCATGGACTGTAGCCTACTAGGCAGCTCCATCTAAGGAATTTTCCAGGCAAGAGTACTGGAGTGGGTTGCCATTTCCTTCTATGGGACAGGTATATTTAAAATAGTTATTACTGGGAGTATAGGAGCAAGATGACCAGAAAAGAAAAAAATTGCCCTGGAAAGCCAAGGACCCATTTGTCAAGGCTGATGAACTTAAATTTATAAAGAAATAAATCTGTCTCTAGTGGGAATTTCTCTAGGAGCATTAGCTGCTCAGACGTAGGCGTGGAGAAGAAGAAATGATTGGGTTGATGGAGTTTACCCAGGGCTGATGTTCTGCCAATGGGTTGTGATAAAATACAGCAGAGCAAGGACATTTAGGTCATTATCAAAAGTGTTATTTAAATAATGACATCATAGAATCAAGCCTGAATGAGGAAGGAAATGAATAAAGGAAAGGTTTTATGGTTGGATGAAGGCAGAAGGGTCAAGGCAATGCAGATTTTTCTGAAGTTGAAGAATGGTCCTAGGGTGAGGAGGACAGGCTGGAAGCAGATAAGCTTGTGCTTAAAAAGTGGGAAATTTGAACTAACCATGGTTTTAGGTAAGCAATTATAGGTAATAGCAAGGCCCAAATTATTACCTTGTCATCATGGGTGTGAGAGTCCAAAGTGGAACAAAATAGTGGGCCACTGAAGATGAGAAGGTGAGGACAGGTCATCTGCAGAAGGAATGAAGTCACTGAGGATGGTGTTGGGCTTGTGCCAAAGATGTGACAAATGAGAGTGGGGTGAACAGCCTTGCTTTTGACTAAAATTTGAAAGATAAACCAAACAATGGTTTTAACACTGAATAAAGTGAGACCATGATTTTGAAATTTCTAACATTCAATGTATATCTATCCTGTGAAAATAATATAGTTTTAAATATCACTATTAACCTATTTTTTAAGATAAGAAAACTGGAGTTTCGAGTAACTTGCCCAAGCCACAGATACTCTAAATGAATGGCTGAATTGACAGTCCAACAAATCTCCTATCTCTGGATCCTACAATCCCAAATCTAATTCAAACTTGATAGCCTCTAGACACTTAAAGGTACATGTCTAGCTCATTTAGTTCAACATTAGACTCACCCAGAACAACTGATGAATTTGGCCCCCACATTAGGTGTGATACTTAGAAAAAGCATACAGAGCAAGAATATGAAGTCCTTTCTAAATGAGATGTTCATTTCAATGACTTCACATGTCTTTGAGATGAGTAAGTTTAATAAGCTTGACCTTTCTCCACAGTCCTAGAAAAATTTAGGCCCAGACGTGTCTCCTGAGGTTCTTAATAATACAAGTGATAGTATCACAATGAAATATCCTCATAAAAAGTAAATGTTGTAGAAACTTGTATGTTACTTAATTTTCTGGTTATTCTTTGTCATCACACACTACAGAATTTAATTCTTCATTTAACTATTTTCAAGACTGTAAGTTGAAAAAGAAGAAATTTGATCTTGGTCCATTGACGAAAATGATTCTACACCCAGAATTAGATTCCTCACTTTGCATAAATCCTATTTCGTAAGAGCGAATTAATTATCCATAAAAAGAAATGAGTAGCTTCAGTTCTATATTAAAGCTAGATATATCCTCACCAGAACTGGAAATTGAAAAGATCAATCTTGCAACAAATAGGAAGTTGTCTTCAAGCCATAAAGGAGGTTTTTAGATTGACTGAGTAGCTCAAGGAGGCATAAGAGAGGAAAAAAAAAAAACAAAGAATAAAATTTTGCAGCAAATTGCCACTTGCTTTCTTGAGTCATGGTCTTCTTAGAAAGAAAAAAAAAATTTTCTTAAAAAAACTTAAAAGTTACCATGGTTCATTTCATTCAAAGTCCTACCTGACACCATGACTTAGCACCTATTGCCCAACTAAACATCAACATTCTAAAGATGTATGCTAGATGAGGAAAACACAAGGATATGTTATTCTAAAATTGTAGTTTCAAGATGCTCAATTATCTTCAAATTTTAATCAGGGTATGCTGTGATTTTGAAGGCCACTTCCCTGTAAAATAAAACTAGGTAGGTGATTTAACCTCAGTTTCATCATCTGCAAAACGGGAATAATAATAGTATTCTTTCATGGAATTATTTTAAATTTTAACATTATATGTTCAACTTCTAGAACACCTAGAACAGACATATTCAATGATCAGTCACTATTATTTCTTTTGGTCTGTATAGCTCCCCCATGTTTTGATTAAATTACTCAAAGGTATCTGCTTCTCTATGCTGGCCCAGAGCCTTGCTCTAACTAGATAGTCATTAATTGTCTACTGAGTGAATGCGTTAGTGAATAGTCTGTACTCTGACAGACTCAGTTCTTTGAGTCTCAAGAGTGTCTTTGTTTGGATGATTGTTGTTGTTCAATCACTAAGTTGTGTCCAACTCTTTGTGACCCCATGGACTGCAGCATGCCAGGCTTCCCTGTCCTTCACTATCTCCCAGAGTTTGCTCAAACTCATGTCCACTGTATCAGTGATGCTATCCAGCCATCTCATCCTCTGTTGCCTGCTTTAGATGGTAAGTTATAGGGTTCCCTGATAGTTCAGTTGGTAAAGAATCCACCTGCAATGCAGTAACCATAGGATAATCCTATTTATACTATCCTTACTCTCTATTCCTAAGCCAATTTCTCCAGCTTTAATCTATGTAGGCTATCTTTTACCTGGCCTTCCAAGGACAGAAAGGAAACTTAACTAGAAAGAAAACTTAATTATCCTACAAATATTTTTTGTCAAATACAAGCTAGCTTTTAAATTTTGTAAACAGAGGCATATTTAGTGGTAGAAGATCCAGAGCACTGGATTCAGACTCTAAAAGACTTGGAAAGTCCTAGTCCCATAGTTTCCTGTGAGACATTGGGCAGGTCATGAAATTTCATTTTCTTTATTTGTAGTAAAATTAGATTAATAATCCCCAATGATAATTTTAGAGTGTTTAAATGAAATAATGCAAGTGAAAGAGTGCTTTGAAAACCCTCTAACACTGTATCAATAAGTATGAATAGTACTTTGAATTAATATGAGGAAAGGTCTCATTCTCCTTTTCTTTCTACCTTGGATACAGTTGATCAAAAATTTTAATCTTGAATTGTTTCAACAGCTGAAAAAGGGCATGACTGAGTTTTAGATTTTAGTAAGAGTTTTATTATGAAATGGGGGAAAAAAAACAGATGGAGAAAGAGAAATGATTTTCACAAATGCTATTCCCTGGATCTTTCTTCTCTCTAATCCACCAACCGCATCCATCCCCCCAGGTCCATGTGATGTTTTCCTGCACACCACGTAAGGTTTAGATCACCTATCACTCACTACAGAAAAACATCCTTCTTCCTCAGGAAGAGCTAACCACCAGTTCTGTGAAGTCCTCACCGCATGTGGTGCTCTATTTCTATGTTCGTACCTGTTACAGTAAACAGCACTTATTTGATTAGATGCTCATCTCCCCAACTAAGCTATAATCTCCTTGAAATAGGGGACTGTTTATCACTTACCTTTGTATTACCAACAATTCCCATAGACACACACGAAAATAGTCTGGATTCATGTTTACTGAATTGAATGGAATGAGCACTTATTAATCACATAGTGTGGATTAGAAAATATACTGGATGCTTTACATATGTTCTCATTTAATACTTAAAATGACCTATAAAAAATACATAATTTTTACCACTTTAAAACTGAAAAAACTGGGGATAAAACCACCCAAAGTTCATTCCATAATCTTTCAGATGAGCTAAGTTTAAAACCTATGCTCATTATTAAAAATATGAATTATAGAAGTATAATAGCTATTCATTTATCCTTATCACTATGACCTGCATATAACCATGGTGATTGATAAAGACCATTCTCAATCCTCTGAGCATGTCTAGACCTGTTGATTAGCTAGAAAAGAGAACTATCATTTATCAGATTTTGTGACACTAAATGTCTGATCATTCCCAACAGCACTGGAGGAGCAGTTCCTGAAACATTATAGCAAATAAACATAAGTATAGAAGCTCTATCTGAGAAATCTAAAAGCTAGTCATGCCCCTTATCTATGGGAGAAGAGCAGTAGTTAATCAATTTGAGCTAGGAGCTACAGGATCAACGCTTCCCATAAAATAATGGTACCCTACAGTAATCGAACCAAGAATGAAGCATGGGATAGTAAAAGATAAGGAAGACATATTCAAGATAACAGGACTGTAATTATAAATGACTTTTAGCCTCAGTAAAATTAATTGAGATACTCCTGATAGATGGTTAAGACTGAGCCCTAAATGACATTGACTGTGAGTTACAGCTTTCTGCTGAAAACTCTGATTTTCCCTGAAATGAGTCAAAGCTAGATCTTATCCCAGTGACAATGCAGGAGATGGATCGGAAATGTGTCAAATGATGGATCAGATGCTTGACCACAGGGTTGCTGACTATAATTTTTAGAAACTGAAAGCAGTTTTTATAAGAAATTGGGTTCTAAACCTTATCATATAGGGAGGAAAAAGGAAGGTTGCAGAGAATAGATCAATCTCAGTGGGAGGTGATAAATGAGTCTCTGGGTAATTTTTAAATTCTCCCATGATGACCAATCACTAGCTTCTGAACATCACATCCAACCATCACATTGTCACAAGCAATATCATTTTCAAACACAGCGTTGCTCAAAATATTTTAGAGTTCCCAGTTTCCCCCAGGATAAAGTCCAGCCTTCCTTGTGTGTCATATATTATCTTTGACAATGTCGACCAGACTTCACATTTGCAGGGCTAGCTCTTTCATTCCTAAATCATTTTATACTCTTTCACAAATATAGCACCTTTTGCATGATATTCCTGTAACTGAGATGTTCTTTCCCCATTCCTGCTTTGTAGTGAATCCTACATGTTTCTCAAAGCCTCACTCAGGTATTGCCTCCTCTGAGAATTCCTCCTCTGAGTGCTCCTAAATAGGACAGTGACGTCATCTGAACACTCATCTGTATAACATCATCCTGTCACCTTAGAATTATCCACCCCCCCTCCAAATGACAAGCAGAACCATGACTTATGAGCTTTTGCTTATACTTCAGGGTTTAATATTGGGGATTGTGACCATCATTATGTGCTCTAGGCTCCAGAATATGGTACTAAGAAAAACACAGCTTTGCTTAATTTTACAGAGGTAAGGAAGAAGGAAAAGTATAAAGTTAAGCAAATACATGCAAGATGACAATAGCTGCTATGAAGAAAAATAACAGAGGGTAAGGGACAAAAGCAACATGAGTGGGTTGTCAGTTTCATTTACACTGTCAGGAAAGACATTCTGAAAGGTGATATTTGGTATTTATCAGAGTATTTCAGCAGAGACATTGAGAAAGTATGCCGTCATCTGGGCGGTACCCAAATAGGAGAGTATCTGAAGAGAATTATCTAAGCTTCAGAGGAGCAAGAAAAGCTGGATGGAGAAAATAAGCCACATCCTATGATGGGCTGAAGGTCAAAGCTGAGGAATTGGTATAGCATGAGAGACTTGATTCTAAACTTCAGTCACCCAAGCTGGTATCTGTGTTTGCATGTGTCTGTCTGTCTGTCTGTGTTTGGAGAGACTGTGAAAAGAGGCTGTAGATACCCCTTGAATTCTGACCTTCCAGGAGTCAAACTCAGAATGCAAACAGATTTGGATAACAAGAGACACTTTCATTTTCCTGTAACCAGGGCCACAGTCAACACCACATGGAGATCTCAGGGTTGAGAATAAGTTAGCAGATCAGGATCCCTGGAGTCAAGGGTTTCTCAAGAGTGGCACTAATGACATTTGGGACCAGATGGCTATTTGCTGTGGGGGGCTGTCCTGTGCACTGTGAGATGATTGGCAGCATCCCTGGACTCCACCCAATCTCCAGACATGCTGCAGGTCTCCCGGGGACGGGAGCGGGCAGGACACCCCTCAATTAAGAAACACCGCTGTAGACAAAGGGAGCAGAGAGGAGAGAGGCAGGCAGTGGGAGCCATGAAGACACAATCCCAGATAACTCAGCAAACAGGCTTGCAGAGCTTAAGTCAAATTTTTCTTTGAGTTTTCCTTTATGAGATAGCGAAAACCAGAAATATCTTCACAACCCTGATCCTGAACTCTTGAAAACCTTATCTATGAGTCAGCTAGCCATGCCTATTTTACAAACTAAATGAATAAAAATAATTTATTTTAGAAGAATTTTGAACAACCAGGTTTGAAGAGACAGCAAGCATTCACCAAACCCTCCTTTCTGACATATTGCAATTAATTAAGATTGTGCCAAATTATAACAAATCGCAAACTTGTTTTTGTGTTCCCTAAGGACTGGACTCTTTCTGGAAGATGTTGCTTTTATTCCTTGATTAGACAAGCCTATACTGAACGAATACACTGTGTTCCTACATGGTACTCAATAGGAAGAGTTTTTGAACTTCAGGATACATAATGAAAAAGACAGTTGTATATGTAAAGGTATTCTACTTCTGATTAGCTCATAATTTGGGGTGAAACAGCATGGGCTGCGCATGTGCTGTGTGCACTGAGTCACTTCAGTCCTGTATGACTCTTTGCAACTCTACGGACTATAGCCCACTTGGCTCCTCACTCCACGGGATTCTCCAGTCAAGAATACCCGAGTGGGTTGCCATTTCCTACTCCAGGGGATATTTCCGACCCAGGGATCGAACCCATGTGTCCTGTGGCTCTTGCATTTGCAGGCAGATTATTTTACAGCTGAACCACCTGGGAAGCTCACAGAATGGGCTATTGACTCTCTTTCCTGAATCCTAAAGATAACATAGAAATGACAGGGAAGTTGATGGACCCTAGACACTAATCCAAAATCTATGAAAAACTCCTGACTAGACAGAATGGCTACGCTGTTACGGTGTGTGTCTGTCTGTCTGTCTTTGGGAGTGAGGGATAATGAGAGAAATCAAAGTCTAGAGCAAAAATGGGTTGTGTGCAAAAAGATTTCTTCCTCTTTGCAAGCAGACATTCCCTAACAAAGTAGCTAACACCTTCATGGAAACAGGCACTTTAAAAAATAGATCATAGAACATTTACAGAATACAAAAATTTTAAAAGAAGAACAAAAAAACTGAACAACCTATTATTTGAGCAGTACTAATGAACCAATCAGAGTAACAATTCAAAATAAGCATGATGAATACTCTCAAATATATAAAGGAAGATACTGGGGAAAGCAAACAGGTACAAGAACAATGGACATTCAATTCAGTCACTCAGTTGTGTCCAACTCTTTGTGACCCCATGGACTGCAGCACACCAAGCTTCCCTGTCCATCATCAACTCCCAGAGCTTACTCAAACTCATGTCCATCGAGTCAGTGATGTCATCGAGCCATCTCATCCTGTTGTCCCCTTCTCCTGGAGCCTTCAATCTTTCCCAGCATCAGGGTCTTTCAAATGAGTCAGCTCTTCACAGCAGGCGACCAAAGTAGTGGAGCTTCAGCTTCAGCATCAGTCCTTCCAGTGAATATTCAGGACTGATTTCCTTGAAGATTGAGTGGTTGGATCTCCATGCAGTGCAAGGGACCCTCAAGAGTCTTCTCCAACACCACAGTTCAAAAGCATCAATTCTTCAGCACTCACCTTTCTTTACAGTCCAATTCTCACATCCATACATGACCACAGGAAAAACTATAGTTTTGACTGGATGGCCCTTAGTTGGCAAAGGAATGTTTCTGCTTTTTAATATGCCATCTAGGTTGGTCATAGCTTTCTTCCCAGAAGCAAGCATCTTTTAATTTCATGGCTGCAATCACCATCTGCAGTGATTGTAGACCCTAAAAAAATAAAGTTTCTCACTGTTTTCATTGTTTCCCCATCTATTTGCCATGAAGTGATGGGACTGGATGCCATGATCTTAGTTTTCTGAATGTTGAACTTTAAGTCAACTTTTTAACTCTCCTCTTTCACTTTCATCAAGAGGCTCTTTAGTTCTTCTTCACTTTCTGCCATGAGGGTGGTGTCATCTGCATATCTGAGGTTATTGATATTTCTCCCAGCAATCTTGATTCCAGCTTGTGCTTCATCCAGCCCAGCATGTCTCATGATGTACTCTGCATATAAGTTAAATGAGCAGGGTGACAATATACAGCCTTTGCGTATTCCTTTCCCGATTTGGGACCAGTCTGTTGTTCCATGTCCAGTTCTAACTGTTGCTTCTTGACCTGCATACAGGTTTCACAGGAGGCAGATCAGGTGGTCTGGTATTCCCACCTCTTTAAGAATTTTCCACAGTTTGTTGTGATCCACACAGTCAAACACTTTGCTGTAGTCAATAAAGCAGAAGTAGATGTTTTTCTGGAACTCTCTTGCTTTTTTGATGATCCAACAGATGTTGGCAATTTGATCCCAGTTCCTCTGCCTTTTCTAGATCCAGCTTGAACATCTGGAAGTTCACGGTTCACGTACTGTTGAAGCCTGACTTGGAGGATTTTTGAGCACTACTTTGCTAACGTGTGAGATGAGTGCAATTGTGCAGTAGTTTGAACATTCTTTGGCATTGCCTTTCTTTGGGATTGGAATGAAAACAGCTTTTCCAGTTCTGTGGCCACTGCTGAGTTTTCCAAATTTGCTGGCATATTGAGTACAGCATTTTAATAGCATCATCTTTCAGGATTTGAAATACCTCAACTGGAATTCCATCACCTCCACTAGCTTTGTTCATAGTGATGCTTCCTAAGGCCCACTTGGCTTGGCATTCCAGGATGTCTGACTCTAGGTGAGTGATCACACCACTGTGGTTATCTGGGTCATGAAGATCTTTTTTGTACAGTTCTTCTGTGTATTCTTGCCACCTCTTCTTAGTATCTTCTACTTCTGTTAAGGTCCCTACCATTTCTGTCTTTTATTGTGCCCATCTTTGCATGAACTGTTCCCTTGGTATCTCTAATTTTCTTGAAGAGATCTCTAGTCTTTCCCATTCTATTGTTTTCCTCTATTTTTTGCATTGATCACTGAGGAAGACTTTCTTATCTTTCCTGGCTATTCTTTGGAACTCTGCATTCAAATGGGTATATCTTTCCTTTTCTCCTTTGCTTTTTGCTTCTCTTCTTTTCACAGCTATTTGTAAGGCCTCCTCGACAACCATTTTGCCTTTTTGCATTTTTTTTTCTTGGGGATGGTCTTGATCACTGCCTCCTGTACAATGTCATGAACCTCCCTCCATCTATAGTTCTTCAGGCACTCTGTCTATCAGATCTAATCCCTTGAATCTATTTCTCACTTCCACTGTATAATCATAAGGGATTTGATTTAGGTCATACCAGAATGGTCTAGTGGCTTTTCCCTACTTTCTTCTATTTAAGGACAATAGGAAAACCACAATAGTTGAAATTAAAGTTCAACAGATTGGTTGAATCGCAAAATGGATACAGACAAAGAATTAACTGGGGAACTTGACTATCAGGATGAAGAACTCTTCTCAAGGGCATCTAGATCATTCTTTAGAATTAGCCTCAGAAGGATAGAAAAAACAAAGGAGAAAATATTTTAACTATAAATTAGAATTTGATAGAGTAACAAAAAATAGTTTAAAATGTTGTACTAGTTACAGTAAGATACAGTAAGATAAAATTATAGTTGGAGATTTTAACACACACCTACTTAAAATCTGATAGAATAGTCGGCAAAATTTTTTAAGAAACAACACTTATGGCATTTAAAAGTAACCATAGACTAATGTGTTGAGTATAGATAGCATTTCAGCTTACCGAGAATAAGGAAGAAAACTCAATGGGAAAATAATGAAAGAATAAATATGTAATATTCACAAGAGAAACCTAAAAGGCTATAAGTATATGAAGAGATGCCACAACACAGCAGTGATCAGAGAAATTGTAATGTATTATCTTTCTTAACATTTCTTTCTAAAGCAATAGATTAAGGATATATTCAACAATCTTGATAGACATTAAAGTCCAAACATACAGTGATAATGTAGGAAGATATATTTTAATACACTGTGAAATACATGAATTTTAAAATGTATAAACAAAATGACACTATATAATGTCCACAAATTATATATAAGGAAATAAATTCACCAGAATAACTGTTTGGTAGAAATTAGCAGTAAGTAAAGAACTAGGCTATAGAATGGAATAATAAAGTGAAATAAAAAGAGGACTCAATGATCTGTGGGGACCAAAATGGAAAGAAAATCTAAGAAAGAGAGGATGTGACCACACATACAAAATATATGTATGTATAAGTGATTGACTTTTCTGTGCAGCAGAAGCTAACACAACACTGTCAAGCAACTGCACTCCAATAACAATTAATTTCAAAGAGTAGAGGGCTCTTACATAGGCCAGTGATGATTATAACCCCATGAATGAATGAATATGACTGAATCAACACTATGAACCAGATAAAAATAAATTATACTGTCTTGCAAGGAAAAAAGAAAAGAAAAGAAAACTACTTGTGTGGGAAGTAGTGGTAAATGCTTCCTAGAGGCAAAGACAACTAAACTGAGCCTTTCAAGGAGCATCACCTCCTGTATGATTACAGGAGGTGAAGAATGCAAGGAGGATGTGATTTTAAGGTTAAGAAACCTCATACTCAAAAACACAGTCAAGCAAGAGATCATTATGTTCAGGGGCTACAGCTTGTAAAATTTGGTGGATGAGGGCTGAGAGCTGGAGAGAGAGGAGACGCATGGGTGGCTTAAGGTAAGGAACAGATCGGGTCCAAATTGTGAAAACCCTCATATGTCCTAGGAAACCATTGGAAACCTACAGCGGTGGGAATAAGGGATAGACTGACCCTTGGTCGCTCATGAAAGCTACATGAAGAATTTCCAAGCTGTCACAAACTAGCCGAGCTGTCAAGATTCCTGAACTAGAGAGGAGTAAAGCGGTTAGCTAAAATGAGGCTCCCGTGAAGAATGCCCCTGTCACTCTGTCTGGGGTGGCATCTGCCGTAACTGGAGACTGGCAAGTCAACAGACCCTTTGATCGTCAAATGATTTATGTCAGCCGTCAAGTGTTGAAGTGGCAGCCACACATCTGTCATCAGGACAATGTTGTATAAAAGCGATTTTAATTGCCTCTGGATTATAAATAAAAAGTGCAGAGCGTCACAGAGATAAATTATGCGATCACTGCTAATTTGCAGATTGGGCTGTGAAGGACAAAGTGAACCCCAATGGGCCGGGGGTGAGGGTAGGAAGTTATTTCACTGATAGGAGGTGCAGGCAGGAGTGTTTTAATAACAAATGGCAACATTCGCTCCATGACAAGAGCCTTGATTCAGAAAAATGTCAAGCTGATGTCTTCGTTTTCTGTCCTGCATTTAATCAACTGTAGAAGGTATTGATGGAAGATTCAGGCTAGAAAAAAAGGACTTATGAATGTCAAATGTTAAAAGAAAGACTCACATTTTAGGTCATCTCTGCCAATTTGCTATGCATATAAGCCACAATTAATGTCTCCATACCTGCTTTTCCCATGCCTCTCTCTGACATTTCCCTCCCCTTCATCACCTACTGCTTCTTTCCTCATGGAAACCCTTATCTTCTTCTGCCTCACTGCCTCTCTCTCCTGACACTACAGAATGAATCTTCCCAAAGCAACCTTCAGATCATTCAAGTCCCTTGCTCAGAAACTCCTCGAGGATAACCACTGATATTGATGGAAAATTCAGGCTGGAAAAAAAAGGACTTGTCAATGTCAAATGTTAAAAGATTCACATTTGAGGTCATCTCTTCTAATTTGTTATGCATAATAGCCACAATTAATGTCTCCATATCCACTTTTTGCTTGCCTACAGAATCCAGTTCCTCCTCCTTTTCTTGAGGTCCAGGCCCTTCATGATACCCATTCACTGATTCAATTCTTTCAATAAATATTTGCTGAACACCTACCATTGTTCTGGACATGTGGGACATATTAGTGAACAAATCTGATCAGTACCCCTGCCCTTCTAGAACTTACATTCTATGAGAACCACAACTTAACATTTCAAACCAATTTCCCATCAGACTTCTAAGAAAACACAACCTGGGTTACTCATAACCTAATATCATAAACCCCAAACACTTTTCCAACTTTTTACCTTTGCTTAATCTTTTATTTATGCATTCAATAAATACTTTTCTATGAAATGTGTCTTTGATGTCCATAAACACAATCCTTCTAATTCCTTGAGCTCTCTTTTCCACAACCTTTACTTCCAATATCCCTTCCTCCTCTTAACCCTCCTACACTGCTGGTAGGAATGTAAACTGGTGCAGCCACTGTGGAAAACAGTATGGAGATTTCCCAAAAAGTTAAACTTGTCATATGATCCAGCAATCCCAGTCTGGGCATATATCCAGACAAAACTGTAATTCAAAAAGATACATGCACCCCCAATGTTCAGAGCAGCACTATTTACAACAGCCAAGACATGAAGCAACCTAAATATCCATCGACAGATGAATGGATAAAGACAATGTGGTACAAATATACAATGGAATGTTACCGAGCCACAGAAAAGAAT
The DNA here is from genome assembly GCF_019320065.1 of Cervus canadensis. NCBI lineage: Eukaryota > Metazoa > Chordata > Mammalia > Artiodactyla > Cervidae > Cervus > Cervus canadensis. The sequence continues at coordinate 7,143,440 of NC_057414.1, read as the reverse complement.
GAAGTAATGCCATTTGCAGCAACATGGATGAATTTAGAGATTATCATATCAAGTGAATTCAGAAAGAGAAAGACAAATATCATATGATATCACTTACATGTAGAATCTAAAATGACACAAATGAATTTATCTGTGAAACATAAACAGAGTCTCAAACATATAGAACAAATCTCTGGTTGCCAAGAGAGGTGAGAAGTTTGCGGAAGGATGGATTGGGAGTTCGGGATTAGCAGATACAAACTATTATATATAGAATGGATAAACAAGGTCCTACTGTATAGCTCAGGGAACTATATTCAATATCCATAATAAACCATAATGGGAAAGAAATAAAATTATCTTAAAGTAGTAACAGACAAAGAAACTATGGAGAAAATAAAATCCCATCCTCCTCTCCACCTCAGTTACCACCTCCCATGGTCATTCATGTGACTTCTCAAAACAGTACCCCTCTCAACTCTTGACTCTAAGTATTGCTCTTCTGATGACTACTTTCTAATTTTCCAGCTCTCCTCTCTAGCAATCCAGCTTCAATAACTCTTTGACATAAACACTACTAATACGTTCTTTTTTTACTGTCAATCCTCACCATCATGTCCTCACTGAACTCCTCATTCAGATTTAAGAACACATTAACACATTTTTATATCACACACTCATGTCTCCATCTCCTCACATGTATATTTTTGTCACTTTATCCCCAAGACCCAGAACAGTAACCAAAATAATAGCCATGACTAATCTTTTGAATATTCATAATCTGCTAGACTGTTTTAAATGCTTTCATGTGTGAATGTATTTAACAGTGACTTTATGATAGATTCCTTATTTCTCACCTATTTACCAATGAGAAAACTACCATTTTTCAAGTTTCAAATCTTTTAATGGTTTCCTTAGAAATTATAATAAGAGGCCATGAAAAATTAAGTAAACTGCCCAAGTACACACATGTTGCATGTGGCAGAACAAGAATTCAAAATTTAAACACAGAAATCCTAGGTCCAGTCCCATTTAGTTAACTGCCACACTATCATGGAACATTGTAAGTGCTCAGTACATATAGAGAATGAATGAATGAGTGGTTCCCCCAGTTCTAAGTCATACATTCTCTCTGTTTTCTGAAGCCCTTTCAATCAGTCATGACCCAGGTTGACTGTTGTTACGTTCTTCAGGAAGACTTACTTGGTAAGCCCTCCCTTCCCCCAAATCATAATGGAAAAAATCTTTAACAGCTGATCATAAATATTACTTCATTTGAACCTGGAAAAACATCCTATGAGGTAGATATTATGTCTATTTCTAGATAACAACAACAATAATGGTTAGCAGCAAGCATTTTTGCATACCCACCATATTCTAGCATTAATTAAGTTAGTCCTAAGTGTTCTTGCCTGGAGAATCCCAGAGACAGCAGAGCCTGGTGGGCTGCCGTCTATGGGGTCGCACAGAGTCAGACACAACTGAAGTGACTTGGCAGCAGCAACTTAAATTAAGAGTTCTGTATCTACTGACCCATTTAATACTCATAAATTTAACACTCCTAAATATCTCCCAATATTCTCATTTGATAAGCATTATTATTGTTATCCCCATTTTATACACAATAAAACTAATGGTATCTTCAGATTATGGTGATAAACAAGTCCAGATAAAATTATAACTGAATGTGTGGTTAGTATAATTCAATCCCAATGCAATTGCAAGTCACATCCATTTGTGGACAGTCTTACCCACTCATAGCATTTGTGTTAGTAAGTATCAATATCTTTTGTCCACACCACAATCTTCCTTTGACTTCCGCATAACTGGAACAGGGTTGGCACCAAACCAACCAAATTTTTTTATGAGAAAAAAAATTATCCAAACTCCTTAAATGTAACTTTATGCTGGATCCAGCCCACACCCCAGACTCCTGGCTTATATGTGACAAGGTCACAACTCAGAGACCAAAAATCATGGTCAAAGACTGACCCAGAGAAGGCCCATCCTCCTCTGGGGGGATGGCACTGATAAATACCACAGTGACTTTGGAAATGGACCTCAACTCTTCTAGTAATTCTTGGGTTCCTGGAACTTGGTTTACTAGACAGAGCACATGAAGTCAGAAACCTAGAATTAAAATTCTGGCTCTATTGTTTGTCCTCAGACAAATTCAACAGCATCATTCTTTCCTTCATCTGAAAAAAATGAGATAAATTGTGTCCATCACATAGAGTTACGGTTAGAACTATTTGAGCTGATACGGCAGCACTATAAACCAGGAAATGCTGTCACCGTTTAAGAGATTACCTGACACTGACTTCAAAATTCTAGTCTACAGAAAAAAGTACCTAGCCACTAATCCACCAATGCATAAAAATTCCATTCTTGAGTCTGTAGAATTACTAGGGAATCAGGCTTCTTTTTTCTTTCTGTTCTGCCATATTTTACAAAAAGATTCCATCCTCAAGGTCACAAGATAGTTTCTAAAGTTATAGCAATCATGTTTGTACTTTAGGCAAGAAGAAAAATATCAAAGAAAAAAAAGGAAGGATATGTCTCTCAACTAAAATCAACCTTATTTGAAGTATTTTCTAAAAGACCCTCAAGACAGTTTCTACTGACTTCTTATTATAGAAAGTTGGAAAATACAGAGTTCTAATATGCCCATTGCTAGCATGAAAAAGTTTAACTTTGTTAGATGAAGAGAAAAGATTGGTGTTTGTAGCCAACTAAGATTGTTTGCCACAATTTGTATTGAGTTTTAATTTTACAAGGCAATCTGAGGTTAATTTCCCAATTTCATTCTCCTAACAATCTCATCAGATAATTAGGACAAGTATTATTATTCACTTTTTATATATAGGAAAATTAAGGATTATGTTGTATGATGTTTCACAGTAGGCTCTTTAAAAACATATTTATTGTGAAACATGACTCATAAAAGAAGTGCATTTAAAACTGTATCTCAGTGACTTATTAGAATTAAAAATGTAATCACTATCCTAAACAGTGAGGAAAAAAAATCACTAAAACCTTGCCAGCATTTCAGAAAATTCCTCACTATGTCCCTCACATCCTCAAAGTCAATAACTAACAATTTTCATAGCAATCAATTTCCTACTTTTCTTCACAGTTACTTTTTTCTACAATATACACACCTTTTAAAAGTATAAATTAATCAGCTAGATGTCAGAAGATCCTAGGATGGAATATAGACTGTGAAAAATGAATTTAATTCTACTAAGAATGCATGCCACATCTCACTGAATGAAGTTCAGGGAGGGAGGAAAAGGAGAAAAGTAGCTTCAGAAAACGGAGTTTTGACTGGAAGCTGCAAGGTTAACTGAATAAACTTCTAACTTTAGCTGATAAATTTGTTTTGAATTGGGATCTGGGTTAGCAACTCTGAAACTGCTTTACATTTGTATTAGGATTCAACAAGTAAGTAAGTAAAATACAGATGATGAGAGCAAAATGTTTTTTTTACTGTCAAAGAAAGAAGTTAGAAAGAAACAAGTTGAGAAAGGCCAGAAAGAAACCTGCTGTACCAGATACTCTGAGATACCAGTATGAACTCATGTTCATTTAAGATGGATAAATGATACAGAGAATGTATATATGATTTAGTATACATATATATAACTCCCCAGGTGCAATAAATATACCCAGCACCTAAGTCTTCGTATCTAACTACTATTCTACACTGAAAGTAATCAGAGATTCCTGGAAAAGTGGCTAATTCAAGGGCTAATGCAGGGAAAACAAAAGATAAGCCTGGAGCATTTTGTAGTGTCAGAAAGTAAGGAAGTACACACAAAAATGTACAAAACGGGGTCATATCAAAAATATACAAAATCCAACTGAAAAGAATTCTCAGTGAACCAAATCTGGAACAATGTGGGCAACAAAATAAATAATGATGGTACTGGGTTATAAGCAAAAAAAATAAATATCTATAAGTCGATACTGACATAGAGTATTAAATAAATAAATGGGGGAGGAGGAACAAACCTACCTTACAGAAGCATTACAAAAAAATAAAGGGAAAGAGGATAATAAAAATTACCAATGGAATACCACGTCAATCATTGTTACAAGTAGGATCCTCTGATGAGGCTTCCCTGTCCATCACCAACTCCCAGGGCTTGCTCAAATTCATGTCCATTGAGCCAGTGATGCCATCCAACCATCTCATCCTCTGTTGTCCCCTTCTCTTCCCGCCTTCAATCTTTCCCAGCATCAGGGACTTTTCCAATGAGTCAGTTATTCGCATCAGGTGGCCAAAGTATTGGAGTTTCAGATTCAACATAAGTCCTTCCAACAAATACTCAGGACTGATTTCCTTAAGGATTGACTGGTTGGATCTACTTTCAGTCCAAGGCACTCTCAAGGAACTTCTCCAACACCACAGTTCAAAAGCATCAATTCTTCGGCGCTCAGCTTTATAGTCCAATTCTCACATCTGTACACGACTACTGGAAAAACCATAGTTTTGACTAGACAGATCTTTGTGGGCAAAGTAATGCCTCTGATTTTTAATTTGCTGTCTAGGTTGGTTATAGCTTTTCTTCCCAGGAGCAAGTATCTTTTAATGTCATGGCTGCAGTCACCATCTGCAGTGATTTTGGAGCCCAAGAAAATAAAGTCTATCACTGTTTCCACTGTTTCCCCATCTATTTGCCATGAAGTGATGGGACTGGATGCCATGATCTTAGGTTTTTGAATGTTGAGTTTTAAGCCAAATTTTTCACTCTCCTCTTTCACTTTTATCTAGAGGCTCTCAAGTTCTTCACTTTCTGCCATAAGAATGGTGTCATCTGCATATCCGAGGTTATTGATATTTCTCCCGGCAATCTTGATTCCAGCTTGTGCTTCATCCAGCCCAGCGTTTCACATGATGTACTCTGCATATAGTTAAATAATCAGGGTGACAATATACAAGCTTGACATAGTCCTTTCCCAATTTGGAGCCAGTCTGTTTCTCCATGGCCAGTTCTAACTGTTGCTTCCTGACCTGCATACAGATTTCTCAGGAGGAAGGTCAGGTGGTCTGGTATTCCTACCTCTTTAAGAATTTTCCACAGTTTGTTGTGATCCACACAATCAAAGGCTTTGGGGTAGTCAGTAAAGCAAAAATAGATTTTTTCTGGAACTCTCTTGCTTTTTCGATGATCCAACGGATGCTGGAAATTTGCTCTCCAGTTCCTCTGCCTTTTCTAAGTCCAGCTTGAACATGTGCAAGTTCATGGTTCATGTACTCTTGAAGCCTGGCTTGGAGGATTCTGAGCATTACTTTGCTAGCGTGTGAGATGAGCACAATTGTGCAGTAGTTTGAACATTCTTTGGCCTTGCCTTTCTTAGGGATTGGAATGAAAATTGACCTTTTCTAGTTCTGTGGCCACTGCCGAGTTTTCCAAATTTGTTGGCATATTGAGTGCAGCACTTCCACAGCATCATCTTTTAGGATTTGAAATACCTCAACTGGAATTCCATCACCTCCACTAGCTTTGTTCATAGTGATGCTTCCTAAGGCCCACTTAACTTCACATTCCAGGATGTCTGGCTCTAGGTGAGTGATCACACCATTACGGATATCTAGGTCATGAAGATCTTTTTTGTATAGTTCTTCTGTGTATTCTTGCCACCTCATCTTAATATCTTTTGCTTCTGTTAGGACCATACCATTTCTGTCCTTTATTGTGCCCATCTTTGCATGAAATGTTCCCTTTTTAATTTTCTTGAAGAGATCTGTAGTTTTTCCCATTCTATTATTTTCCTCTATTTCTTTGCATTGATCACTAAGGAAGACTTTTTTATGTCTCCTTGCTATTCTTTGAAACTCTGCATTCAAATAGGTATATCTTTCCTTTTCTCCTTTGCCTTTAGTTTCTCTTCTTGGCTATTTGTAAGGCCTCTTCAGACAACCATTTTGCCTTTTTGCATTTCTTTTTCTTGGGGATGGTTTTGATCTCTGCCTTCTGTACAATGTCATGAACCTCCATCCACAGTTCTTCAGGCACTCTATCAGATCTAATCCCTTGCATCTATTTGTCACTTCCACTGTATAATCACAATTAATTTGACTTAGTTCACCCTTGAATGGTCTAGTGGTTTTCCCTACTTTCTTCAGTTTAAGTCTGAACTGGGCAATAAGGAGTTCATGATCTGAGCCACAGTCAGCTCCTGGTCTTGTTTTTGCTGACTGCAAAGAATATAATCAGTCTCATTTTGGTATTGACGCCCTGGTGATGTCCATATGTAGAGTATTCTCTCGTGTTGTTGGAAGAGGGTGTTTACTATGAATAGTTCGTTCTCTTGGCAAACTCTGTTAGCCTTTGACCTGCTTTATATTGCACTCCAAGGCCAAATTTGCATGTTACCCCAGGTAGCTCTTGACTTCCTACTTTTGCATTCCAGTCCCCTATAATGAAAAGGACATCTTTTTTGAGTGTTAGTTCTAGAAGGTTTTGTAGATCTTCATAGAACCATTCAACTTCAGCTTCTTCAGCATTACTGGTTAGGGTATAAACTTTGATTACTGTGATATTCAATGGTTTGCTTTGGAAATAACAGATCATTCTGTCGTTTTTGAGATTGCATCCAAGTACTGCATTTTGGACTCTTTTGTTGACTATGATGGCTACTCCATTTCTTCCAAGGGATTCCTGCCCACATTAGTAGATATGATGGTCATCTGAGTTAAAATCACCCATTCCAGTCCATTTTAGTTCACTGATTACTAGAATGTCGACATTCACTCTTGCCATCTCCTGTTTGACCACTTCCAATTTGCTTTAATTAATGGACTGGGTGTTGTTTTTGCTTTGGCTCTGTCTCTTCATTCTTTCTGGAGTTATTTCTCCTCTGATCTCCAGTAGCATATTGGGCACCTACCGACCCGGAGTTCATCTTCAATCTCCTATCTTTTTGCCTTCTCATGCTGTTCATGAGGTAGGAATACTGAAGTGGTTTGCCATTCCCTTCTCCAGTGGACCACGTTTTGTCAGAACTCTCCACCATGACCTGTCCGTTTTGTGTGGCCCTACTCGGCATGGTTCGTAGTTTCATTGAGTTAGAGAAGGTTGTGGTCCATGTGATCAGGTTGGTTAGTTTTCTGTGACTGTGGTATTCAATCTGTCTGCCCTCTGAAGGATAAGGAATAGAGGCTTATGGAAACTTCCTGATGGGAAAGACTGACTGAGGGGGAAACTGGGTCTTGTTCTGATGGGTGGGGCCATGCTCAGTAAATCTTTAATCCCCTTTTTCTGTTGATGGGTGGGGCTGTGTTCCCCCCTCCCCCGCTCAAAGAGGCCTAACTATGGCGGAGGTAATGAAGATAATGGCGACCTCCTTCAAAAGGTTTGGTGCAAACACTGCCACACTCAGGGGCCCCTAACCCCGCAGCAGGCCACTGTCAACCCACGCCTCTGCCGGAGGGAGACTCCTGGACACTCCCGGGCAAGTCTGGGTCAGTCTCTTGTGGGGTCACTGCTCCTTTCTCCTGGGTTCTGGTGTGCACAAGGTTCTGTTAGTGCCCTCCAAGGGTCTGTTTCCCCAGTCCTGTTTAAGTTCTGGTGGCTCTATGGTGGGGTTAACAGCGACCTCTTCCAAGAGGGCTTATGCCACACCCAGGTCTGCTATACCCAAAGCCCCTGCGGCAGGCCGTTGCTGACCCGTACCTTCACAGGAGACACTCAAACACAGTTCTGGCTCAGTCTCTGTGGGGTCTGTGGGTCCCAGTGCACACAAGGTTTGTTTGAGCCCTCTGAGAATCTCTGGCGGGTAAGGGGTTTGATTTTAAACGCGATTTTGCCCCTCCTACCATTTTGCTGGAGCTTCTCCTTTGCCCCTGGATGCGGGGTATCTTTATTGGGTGGAATCCAACATTCTCCAGTTGACGGTTGTTCAGCAGGGTTGTAGTTTTGGAGTTCTCACAGAAGATGAGTGCACGTCCTTCTACTCCACCTTTTTCCAGGTTAGGCTAACACATATGGTTAGTTCTGTGCTTTTGTCAGAGTATATCAGTCATATAGGCACTTTGAATCAGTGGACTTTTAACTTTATAGATTTCTTTTATTTGGAATTTATATAAATGGAATAATATAGTATGAACTCTTTTGTGTTCAGTTTTGTTTATGACACATTAAGTGTGTGAATTTCATGCATGTTTTTGTTGTAGCAATAGTTTGCTTATTCTAATTGCTATATAGTATATCATTGAGAAAATATACCACAATTTAAAGTCGTGGTATACTGTTGTGGTATACAACTACTGTTGATATACATGAGTTATTTCCAGCTTTTGGCTGGTACAAAAATTGCTTTGAACACTCCTAGTCAGGCCTTTTGATGACCATGTGCACACATTTTTGTTGGGTATATATGGAAGAATGGTATTTCTATTTCTACCTTCTGAAAATAGATACTAAGAACATTAACCCTCAACTTTCTTTTCTATTATGTGCATTTAGAGCCACTACTTCCTCTCAACTCATGGCTTTAGCTGCTGTCTACAAGTTTTGATATGTTTTATTTTTATTATCATTCAGTTCAAAATATTTTCTTCTTTCATTATTTCTTCTTTGACCATGGTTTATTTTGAAAAATATTTCTTGATTTCTACAATATCTTCTAGATTTTTTTATTTCTAGCTTTCATTTCTGTAGAGAGAAAACATACTCTAATTTCAATCTTTGAAAATATGCTAAAAATTGTTTTATAGTTCAGTAAAAGGCCAATTTTGTTAAAGTTCTATGGGTAGTAAATATATATACTTTTCAGTGTGCTATATGTCAACTAAGTCATACTTATTCAAATGTAGTTCAAATCTTCTCTATCTGAAGAAATCATTTTTGTCTGTCTGCTCTATCAATTACAGAAGAATTTGAATCTCTCTCCATATGGCTATTAATTTTTTTTCTTTTAGATTTGCTGGATTTTTCTTTAAATACTCTACATTATTTCATTTAGTGGTGACTCAGACAGTAAAGAATCTGCCTGCAATGCGGAGACCCAGATTTGATAACTGGGTCAGGAACATCCATCCCCTGGAGAGGGGAATGGCTACCCACTCCAGTATTCTTGCCTGGAGCATCCCATGGATAGAGGAGCCTGGCAGGCTACTGTGGTCACAAAGAATTGGACACAACTGAGAGACTAAGCATGTACACACGCAAATTTAGAATTGTTATTTCATCAAGATGAATTAAAACTTTTCTCATTTTAGAATATCACTATTTATCTCTTGGGCTTCCCAGGTGGTGCAGTAGTAAAGAATCTGCGTGCAATGCAAGAGACACAGGACACATGGGTTCAATTGCTGGGTTGGGAAGATCCCATGGAGGAGAGCATGGCAACTCACTCCAGTATTCTTGCCTGGAAAATCCCTTGGACTGGTGAGCTACAGTCCAGGGGGTCGCAAAGTTTTGGATACAACTGAGCACACACACACACACACACACACACACACACATATTTATCTCTTATAAGTTTTGCCTTAAGGTTTTCTTTGAATTAATATAGATATAGAAACATTTTTTCACTTAAAGTACTGGTGCATAGTATACATACTTCCATCATTTTACCTCCAATGTTTTTGCCTCCTTGTCTTATAGGATTGCTAAAATTGAACATGTTAAGACTTTTTTTTTAATTTGGAAGTCTCTATCTTTTCATCAGGTCACTTAGTCCATTCATTTGAAATTACTGATGTATGTGGGTCTAAGTCTACATTATCGTTAAGTGATTTCTATTTGTTTTGTTGATTCCATGTCCCCACTTATCTCTTTTTCTTCATTCTGTTAGATTAGCAATTTTATTATTACATTTCCCCCTTACATGTTTCAATTCTGAATTATTTTAGTAGTTATACAAATTATAACAGGCATCCTTAATTTATGAAGCATAATACTAATTAATGTACTATTATAAAACTGGAAAAACAAATGTAGGTACATTATTCTGATGACTTTTACTCAATCCTCAGTTATAGTTTTGAGTTGATATACATGTTTTTCCTGTGTTACTTTGTAATAATTTAATTGAAATAGGAAAAATTAATGTATTAGGCACCAGATCAGGAATTTTCACAAGTTCTGAATCTTTGAAAGGTTCCAACACTGTATTATATATCCTGTTATTCTTATTTAAAGATGAGAAAATGAAAACAGGAAGAGAGAGACAGAAGTTTAGTTTTTCTTTTCCAAGGCCAAGCTTGGTTTTCCTTCTACTTCTCCGTAGTCACTGCCCATAAACAGGAGTATAGGGTTGGTAAGTCCCTAAAAAGAATTTGGTGAAAAAGAAGAAAAATGTTGGAGGACTGACCCCACCTGACTTCAAGACTTACTATAAAAGTATGGTAGTGAAGACAGTCGACGGTACAGAATCAAGAACCCAGAAATAGACCCCCGTAAATACAGTTAACTGACCTTTGACAATGAAGCAAAGGCAATACAATGGAGCAAAAACAGCCTTTTCACAAATGGCACTGAACGAACTGAACACTGATACACAAAAATTAAAAAAATCTAGACGCAGATCTTTCATCCATCACAGAATTAACTCAAAATGGATCCGAGACTTAAATGCAAAATGCAAAGCTATAAAACATCTAGGAGAACACATAGATGGCCTTGGATATCATGATGCTTTTTGACTTTTAATATCAAATACCTGATCCATGAGAGAAATAACTGATAAGTAGGACTTCATTTAAATTGCAAAAGATAAGAAATAAAAAGAGAATTGGAGGACAAGCCACAGACTGGGAGAAACTATTTACAAAAGACATATCTGATATTATCCAGATATACAAAGAATATTTAAAAGTCAGCAATAAAAAAATTCAACATTAAAAAAAATGCACAAAGACTTTAACAGATACCTCATCAAAGAAGATACACAGATGGCAAGTAAGCGTACGCTCCACATCACACGTCATCAGGGAAAAGCAAGTTAAAACACTGAGATTCGTTATACACCTATTAGAATGGCTAACATCAATAATAACAAAACCCAGAACACTGACATCACTGAATACTCCTGAACATGAGGAGCCAGCGGAACACTCAGCCACTGCTGATGGGAATGCAAAATGGCAATCGGGAAGACAAATTTGGTGGTTTCTCTTAAAACTAATTATGCTCTTACCCTATGATACTGCTGTTAGTCCTCCTGCTATTTACCCAAAAGGAGTTAAAAACATACACCCCCTCAAACCCTGCACACACATGTCTATAGCACCTTTATTCATATTTGCGAAAACTTGGAAACAACCAAGATGTCCTTCGGTAGGTGTATGGATAAATAAACTGGTACATTCAGACAATGGAATACTATTCAGCCCTAAAAAGAAATGAGCTATCGAGCCCTGAATAAACATGGAGAAATCAAATGCATAGCACTAAGTGAAAAAAAAAAAAAAAACAGTCTGAAAAGGCTACATACTGCATGATTCCAACTAGATGGCATTCTGGAAAGGTAAGACTATGGAGACAGTAAAAAGATCAGTGGTTGCTACCAGGCATGGGAAGGAGGGATATATATGTGTGTGTGTGTGTGTGTGTGTATGGGGCGGGGGGGGGGCAGAGCACAGAGGATTTTTAGGGCAGTGGAAAATATCCTGTATGATACTATAATGATGGATATGTCATTCTACATTTTTTTAAGCCCATAGATGTACAACACCAAGAGTGAACTCCAAGGTAACTTAGAGAATTTTAGGTCCATCCTTCATAAAAATAATGTACCATTCTACTGAGTAATGTTGTCTAATGAGGGTGCATGTGTTGGGGGACAGAATCTATGAGGAAAATATCTGTACCTTCCTCTCAGTTTTACTGTGAACCTAAAACTGCTAAAAATTAATGTCTAAAAAAATACATGTATTTGGCTTCTCTAGGTCTTAACAGGTTCATAGACATAGCAAACTTTCCTAGGGAAAAGTGGTCCCAAATAGTAAATGATTAGTCCAAATTACCCATTCTGCCATTACTGGGAACTGAAATCATAAATTGCTTTTTATCACCCAAAATTTTATCTCAAATATATTCTCATATCAATAGCCCAAAGTTAATTGAACTAATGCACCTTCATTGCACACTTATATTGTTTCCTAGTTTTTATTATTCTAAATCCTCTAAAATAATAGCAATAATAATTATAAATATATGTGATTAAAATGATTCATACATTATGCTAAGTGATTTATCTCTATTTTTCCTATTTATTCAAAACAACCTTTTTTTACAGATGAAATACTGAGATTCAGGAGAGGTAAACACACATTAGAAGGTTACAGGGTCAGATTTTTAGCTACCACTGGCTGAGGGACTTGCTGGAAGGAAATGGAGGGCCCTGACAACCAGAATACACATTGGTCATATGGTACCTGATTAAGGGGTAATTGCCACACAGAATAATACAGCAGAAAGAGATCCTCTAAGAAAGGGTCTAAGTCAAAAAAAATGAAAATTTAAGATTAGATATCAATCTAGATATAGATGTAAGTATAGCTACAGAAGAACCTAAGCAGCAGCTAGAGCTAGTAATAAATGGTATCAACTGACACAGATATAAATGTATAGACCAATCTCTTGCAAAAAAATTACACCAAATTTTCTCTGTCCTAGCAGCGTATATAGTGGCTATTTCAACATCTTTCATCAGTTGAATTACCTTCCCTTTTTTTTTCCAGTAGGAGTCTTCATGTTTTCACACATCTTCATATACATAGTACCTTCCTTGAAGAAATAAAAACTGCTTTTTCACATAAATTGGCCTTTATAAGGAAGCCAACTGGCAGGAGAGATGATGGAAATGAAGAAGCCTAAGAAATGGATGGATCTCAGCCAGAACATAGAAGTTTGAGATAAATCAAATAGCAGATGGCCTCATTTAATGGCAAATAAAAGCGCGTGAGGTTGGGGGAGGGGGAGATTATCCGTCACCAAGGGAGGAGGATAATGAGTTCTATCCTTGAAAAGAAGAAAGTGATGTACTGAGTGGGGAGGGGATACCATGTCATCCAAAAACAGAGAAAGGCAGGAAGCCCATAAGGAAGTAGAGCTAACCCAGTCCCATGTTAAAGATTAGGAATAACATTAGCTCAGTTATTTAACATTCCTTCAACTTTTTAGCAGCTTGAAAGACAAGTGTTTAACCACTACAAAGAAAAAGAAAAAAGATAAAGGCATTGTCTGAAAGACAACGGGAATTCCTATCTTCCTCTTCCAAGGGCTAAGAAGAGGAAATGTATTTATTAAAGTGTGTATTTAAAATGATTAAATTGTATTCCATGTAAAGTATCCCTCACAAACCTCATTTAAAAGAGAAGAACTCCAGGGCTTCCCTAGTGACTCACTGGTAAATAATCTGCCTGCCAGTGCAGGAGACACAGGTTCAGTCCCTGATCCTGGAAGATTCCACACGCGGTGGAGCAACTCAGTCTAAGCGGCGCCCCTGCTGAGCCTGTGCTCTGGAGCCCACGCGTGCAACTACTGAGCCCAGAAGCCTGTGCACCTTAGGGCCTCTGCTCCGCAACCAGAGAAGCCACCGCGAGAAGCCGGCGCAGGGCAACCAGAGTAGCCCCCACTCGCTGCAACTAGAGAAAAGCCCATGCAGCGACCAAGACCCAGAGCAGCCAAAAATAATCTTAGACAAATTAAAATAAAACTGCAAAAATAAAATTACAAAAATTTTAAAAATTTATACAAAAAATAAAAGCTTCTATGGCTTCCTATCTCATCCAGAGTGAAACCCCAAATTCAGTTGTCTTCAAGGTTCTAGAAGATCCTATGCCAGCCCCTGTCTTTTACCCTGTCTGGTAATTCTCTCCTGCAGCGCCCCCCAACACTGCATTCCTGCCACGCCAGCTGTCTCCCTAGTTCTTGAACACTTCACCCACCTCCCCGTTCAGGGCCTCTTCACTTCAGCTATTTTCTTCTCCCACAACATCCAAAGACTCACTTTCTCCCCTACTCAGGCCTCTACTTAACTGTTACCTGCACAGTGAGGCCTTCCCTGGTTTCCAAGTAAAATTACCTTCTCCCTGTCCTGCTCCCCAGAACACTTCCCTTTTTCTGTATCAATTTCCTCCTTCAGTCTTGTTATTCATATACTATTATATTTTTTTTATTTTGTTTTTGTCTACAATTCCTTCTAGAATGTAGGTTTTTAGAGCAGTTTTTTTTTTTTCTTTTCTGTTTTATATTCAGTGTCCCTGATGCCTGGAGCAATGCCTGGCTTGTAGTAGGCAACAAATAAGCATTTTCTAAATAAATGAGATTAACATTTCTCTTTATTTTTTTCTCCAGGACTTTCCATCAGTTTCTTAAAAATTCAAGATGCACCAACTACTCCTTAATCTCGAGTCAGGATTCTTTCCACAAGACATTAGAATGCCTTCTTTGGACCCCTGCTGAAGGGTCAGCAGTTACTTAGAGAAGATCTCCAGAGAGCAGAGCAAAAGGTCACAAGTCTAAAATCAGAGGTCATTTTCAGTGTCTCCTGTCCTCAACTTTGAGCTTCACTGTTGGCTCAGGCGGTAAAGAATCCACCTGCAATACAGGGGGCCTGGGTTCAATGCCTGGATTGGAAAGACCCCTGGAGAAGGGAATAGCTACCTACTCCAGTTTTCTTACCTGGAGAATCCCATGAACAGAGGAGCCTGATGGGCTACAGTCCATAGGATTGCAAAGAGTCAGACACGACGGAGTGACTAACACATACACACACACACACGTCCTCAACTTTGGATCCTATTGACCGTGTCTCTGGTCCCATCACTTCATGGCAAATAGATGGGGAAACAGTGGCACAGTGGCTGACTTTATTTTTTTGGGCTCCAAAATCTATGCAGATGGTGACTGCAGCCATGAAATTAAAAGATGCTTACTCCTTGGAAGGAAAGTTAAAACCAACCTAGATAGCATATTAAAAAGCAGAGACATTACTTTGCCAACAAAGGTCCCTCTAGTCAAGGCTATGGTTTTTCCAGTGGTCATGTATGGATGTGAGAGTTGGACTATAAAGAAAGCTAAACACCGAAGAATTGATGCTTTTGAACTGTGGTGTTGAAGAAGACTCTTGAGAGTCCCTTGGACTGCAAGGAGATCCAACCAGTCCATCCTAAAGGAGATCAGTCTGGGTTCATTGGAAGGACTGATGCTGAAGCTGAAACTCCAATACTTTGGCCACCTGACGCGAAGAGCTGAGAAGCCCCTGATGCTGGGAAAGATTGAGGGCAGGAGGAGAAGGGGACGACAGAGGATGAGATGGTTGGATGGCATCACCGACTCAATGGACATGAGTTTGGGTAAATTTTGGGAGTTTGTGATGGACAGGGAGGCCTGGCGTGCTGCGGTTCACAGGGCCACAAAGAGTTGGACACGACTGAGAGACTGAACTGAACTGAACTGATTGTGTCTCAGCTCTCACACTTGGTACTTGGCCTTTGAATAGGCCTAAAGTAGGTTCACTTTCTCAGCAGCAACTTCCCTCAATCCAAGGACTGCCTGCCTGCTGAACCTTTGTACTCCTGCCTCTGGGACGCTTCTATCATCTGACAATGACAACATTGACCAGCCCAGAAAAAACACCTGGTGTAAGTCTTTCTTATCCCTCATGTAACATACTGAAGGATTCCTTTAAGACAATCCACAGCTCCAAAAGGATGCCACTTTTTGCTAGAGTACATATATAGGTGTGCTATACATTTATATAGATATGTAAAATGTTGCATAGAACTAAGATATATTAGTCATTTACTACAGCAGGAGCATGTGTGTTTGGGAGAGCATAAGAAGTGACTACCAATGGCTACAGAGGTTTGAGGGGACAGCAATGAAAATGGTCTAAACTGAGGTTGTGGTAAAGGCTGAATGACCCTAAATATATTTTAGTAAAAATCACTTTAAATGGATGAATTTTATGGTATGTGAATGATATCTCAATAAAAATGTTTTAATTCACTTTGTTGTTTGGTCTTTCAGTCATGTCTGGCTCTTTGCGATACCATGGACTGTTCCTATGTCTCTTGCATTAGCAGGCAAATTCTTTACCACTGCACCACCAGGGAAGCCCCTTGTCTCCTTGAATATCCGTCAACTACTATTCTGATCTTTAGATCCAAAGTACTTCTTCATTCATTCAGTAAATAGTTAGCAAGGGCCTGTTTCCCGTCAGATACCATGCTAGGTACTAGGCATATAAAGAGAACAAAGAAGCATGACTCTCACTACTACAACTTACAATTTCTTAAGAAATAGATTGGGCAAGTGATCCTAAAGAGAATGAAATGGGTTTCTGAGAGGCAGAATACAGAGGGCTATGCGTAAGCCAACAGTGGTCACTGTAGTAGTGACCATGGTCGTTATCATGGTAGTCACTCAAAGAACCCAGAAAAAATGCTGGCTGTTTTTCTTCTCTTCAGTTCTTGGCACCTCCATACAGACACCTGGACATTGTTTCTGCTGCCAGAGATCCGACATGGCCCACTGTGTGCCCAGAAGATACCCCCAGGCAGTCTTTTCTATGACTGACATATTACCTCCTGGCATCCCACAAAACCTTAGATTTTTCCATGCAAAAGCTCATTATTTAAGAAGAATGTGATTTCAGAGGATGATTCTTTTAAGTTCAGTTCAGTTCTGTTGCTCAGTCATGTCCGATTCTTTGTGACCCCATAGACCACAGCATGCCAGGCTTTCCTGTCCATCACCAACTCCCAGAGCTTGCGCAAACTCATGTCCATCCAGCCGGTGATGCCATCCAACTGTCTCATCTTCTGTCATCCCCTTCTCCTCCTGCCTTCAATCTTTTCCAGCATCAGGGTCTTTTCAAATGAGTCAGTTCTTCACATCAGGTGGCCAAAGTATTTGGAGTTTCAAAAATTACCTCAAAAAATCAAGCTCAGGTAATTCCCTGGCAGGCCAGTGGTGAAGACTCCACACTCACCACAGAGGGCATGGATTTGACCCCTGGTTGGGGAAATAAGATACCACAAGCCACACAGCACAGCCAGAAAAAAAAAAATTAAGCTCAAAATATCCTACATTGCTGTACCAACCAAATCCCCACGATTCGGCATGAGCGATCTCCTCCTGGCATTCTGTTTCAAAACAGCATTGACTTCCTGCTTCGGTGCTGAAAATATATGTTCTCAACACAACCCTCGTCAAACAGAATCTTTCACTTCAAAGAGGATTGAGAGGCCAGGGAATTCAGGAATTGAGTTCTTCCAAAAACAAATGCTACACTTATGAGATTTGAAGCAGTTTTCAAACATGGGCATCAAGGTGCCCTTAAGTGATTTTGTTCCACTCCAGTTTGTGAGGGAAACCAGAATGAAGTCTTGTGTTGCCTCTCCAGCTGTGGTCAGCTGTGTGCCCTTGGTCATGAACCTTTATAGCTGTGGTTTGAGGCATTTTTTTTGTTTATTTCTTCTGTATTGGCTTCTTCTCAGCTGGAGCAAATCAATGAAGAGAGGCTTAACAAAACCCTCAAGAAATTAAACACAGTTCGACTAAGCCACCCTTCTAGTCTGATTTACCCAACAAGAGTATATGATTGTTTAGAGATTAAAGCAAGTTAAAAGAGCCAGCTATATCATAGCAGGAAAACACCTGGAACTAAGGTTAAAAGACCTGTGTTTGAGCCTGACCTGGGCAAAGCACTCTGGGCCTTAGTGCAAGGGTGGAGTAATCTGTAACACACTTGCAAATGCAAGGCTTTAATAATCAAAAATGCTTTGATATTACTTCATGCTGATTTTCCAGCATTTCCATTACATACACAGAGCATCAGTAAATATTCTCTTTTAAAGTTAAGCTCCTGGATCACAAAGTAAAGATTACCCCCTTTTGTGAGCTCCAAACTTGCCTCAGGCTCCTCCTCTACGCTTTTCAATCCAGCATCTTTCCCCACCCAGCCCCACCACCTCCTCTCTTCCACACCCCCAGTGCCCATGTTTGTTCTCATGCTGGTCCCCCTGCCAGCAATGCCTTCCCTCTTCTTGTCACCTATCTTTTCCCCATTTATAACTTCAAGTCCAAACTAGATCATGCCCTATCCATGATACCTTTTCTATCTTCTCCAATAGATGTCATTCTCTTTTTCTAACTTGTTTTGACAAAAATATCACACACAAACACACACACACACACACACACAAGCATATCTTCTTAGGTCACCCCCTATTTGTGTCAGGTCCTCCAACTACAGAAGACTAGGCTGCTCCTTGGAGGGAGTGGTGGGCAAGCTTGGGGAGGTCAGCTGGAATGAGACTGAACTCCAGGCATCTCTAAGGGTCTGGGAAAGAGTAATAGATTTTAAGCAGAAGAGTGGCGTGTCAGGGCTGTGTACAGGGGGATCAAAGACTTTAGGGGCCAGCCAGAGGCTACTGCAACAGTCTAGGCAGGAAATGATGAGGACAATGACTAGAAACTTGGCAATGGACGTAAAGAGAGGCTAACGGTGAGAAGGCGAGGCATGGGGCCTGTGACCACATCCAGTGTGGTCCTCATCTCCCCAAGAAACTTGCTCCTGCTGAGGGCTCTCTGTTCAGGAACTTAGGCCATCATCCTCTCAGTCACAGAGGACAGAAGTCCAGGAGGACAGGGAGCTGAGCTCGGGGCTCTGTGATGACCTCGATGGGTGTGATGGGAGGTGGGTCCAAGAGGGGGAGGGTGTATGTATACATACAGCTGGTTCGCTTTGTTGCACAGCAGGAACTAGCAACCCTGTAAAACAATTACGTTCCAGTTAAATTTTAAGACAGAAATCCAGGAGGCCTCCTTCTTCCACACGCCACATTCCATCACATCAGCAAGTTGCGCCAATTCAGCCTTCTAGGTTGCATCCTTCTCTTCTCTCTAACCATTTGCCACCACCAGGACTAGGCCTTCAATATCTGCAACCTAGTCTACTCCTCCCTGGTATCCCCGCTTCAAGTATGCCCCTCCAATCCATCCTCCAAATCTTTTCAATAGATGGATCTACCCAGCTGCCGCTCTGATCCTTTCATTATCATATTTAACAGATCAGTGATGCCTTCCTGTCCAAAACGTTTATTCCAATTACCTTAGTATGGCTGAAACATCCATGTGATCAGGCCCTGTGCCAGCCCCCTTGCCTCTCTATGTTCTAGCCTTCCCTTAACTTTTCACACATCTTAATAGGATCTAATCATGAACACTTTGCTCATGCATTCCTTTTCCCCTTCCTCTTTTTTCTCTCCCCCAAATTATTTTATAATTACCTCACTCTTCATGTATTCAAGAAAGCACTCAACCTTGGCTGGAAACCTCCCATGGCTGTCCCCTGTGTTCCCAGACCACCATGATAATGTCTGTTGACCTCAAAAACCCCATTGTAATTATCTTTATTGTGCTCTACTGGACTCAGTTCCTTGAGGACAAAGACTAGGATTCTCATCTTGTTATCCTCAGTAGTGGTTATGATTTCAAGGCACAGAGCTGACTAGTCATAAATGTTGAACAAATCAACAAATCAGTGATTGTATGACATGGTACACTCCCAAAATAAAGAAAACTGCAAGAGCAGGCAAAGACAGAAGGTCCCAGATATTCATATCCTGACCAAAATCAAGATTCATGCCCTAGTCAGGGCTGGGCCTTCATCCAAGCTAAGAAATCCTGCTGAAACCAGTGACTTGGAAGCACATGAGAGCTGGTATCTATCAAGCTAAGTTTATGAAGTCAGCCGTGCCCTTGATTTTGAAGGAGGAGCCATAGTGCTGAAGTGAGCTTGGCCCACTTGTTACATGGCAGAAAAATCACTGGGCTTATTATCAGAAACCCTCAGTTGACTCCTGATCCTGCCTTGTACTAGCATGTAAATGAAGCTTAGCATTTCTGTGAATAAATTTTATCCTCTTTAAAATGGAGAGGGTAATCATTACTGCCTTACACAACTGACATGACGTTTAAATCAGATACTTATACAAGGTGCCTGGTACAGTGGCTGGCTTCAAATGGAAACTGTAATTACTACTATTATGTCAGAGTTCCAGTCACAATAAATACTTTCCACGTGTTTGTTTTAAAGGAGTGTGAACAGCTCCCAAAAATTAAAGTCTAAATGAACTTGACTCTGCTCAGGCTTAACCCATATTAGAGACTCATCTTGATGGTTGGTGATCACTGTACACTGTGCAAGACAAACAAAGAGGATGGATGATTTCAAAAGCTGGATGCTGCTTTCACCCATACTAGCACCAGTTACAGAGCAATAACTATAGCCAGACACATTGCTTTCAATCTTCTCCACAATGGTAGAAGGTAGATGATATTATCCCCATGTTACAAATGAGGAAAGTGACGTTCCAAAAAGTTAAGTAATGTGCCCAAAGTCACACAAAAGTGGAAAAACCAAGATTTGAAACTGATCTGTTGGCTCCCAAACCCATGTGCCTTCTACTCATGCTGCTTCTTCACTGAGCTTTGTCCTACAGCTTGGAGAGCAAAAAGTATATTTCATACACATCATGTCTTTTGACTTGACTCAGTTCCCTATGAAATAACCAAATAAAGAAATTGAGAGTCAGGACATTTAAGGTGCCTATGCAAAGTCACGAAATCAGTAAACAGCTGCGCAAGAACTCAAACTCCTATCTTGGGACTCTGACTGTTGCACTTTACTACAATGGAGTAACTGCTATTTGTCCAGATTGAAGATATAGAAATAATGAGAGAACTGCTTCTTCTCAAACCTAGTGTTATAACTTTACATAAGACTTTCTCCTGGTGGAGCAGTTAAGCTATACTTATGTGAGAAAAAGATTATAATACAGTACATGTAAATTTCTTCCCAACTTCCTCCTACTATCAGAAGAAATTAACCAATATATGTAAAGCCATGCATTTACCAAAGAGTCCACCTGAGACTGAAGGAATTTGCTCCTAGATCATGAAGCCGTAATATTTTTAAAGTGGTTTTTATTTATGCAGAAGATGGGACTTCTCTAAAAACTACAGAGTTTTGGATGAAAATGTAAACATGTTAAATACGGTTTTAGTGATCCTTCTTATATTAAATGAATTGAAAAAAATCTAATACTCAAACACAGCATCTATTCCATTTGGTTGACAAGTTGATTAAGTATTTATTAAGCTGTCTCTTCATCTCTGGGACACAGAGGTGATTAAAACACAGCTTCACCCTCAAGGAGTTTCTGATCCAATAAGTGAAACTGAACTATAAACAAATGAATATAATAAATTATGTTTTATTAGCCTCCATTATCATACTAGAAAGATGAACACAGTGCATGGAACAGCCAGTTATATGCAAAGACATGAATAGACTCTGAAAATAAGCGACACTTGGAGTGGAATATGTATTACCAGGGGAACAAGGGAATACAAGTGGCTGGGTGAGGGTCAAAGGACACATAGCCTCTTTTGTCCTGGAAAATTCAAATCATGTCATGAAACTCATGCTTAGGGGACAAGAGAGGCAGATGTGGTAAGACTTAGGATGCAGACCCAGGAAGAGCCTAAACTACGGCAGTAGCAGCGAAGATGAACAGACAATACCCCACAGATGCTAAGGATGTAGAATTTTAGCCCTGCTCATATGTGAAGGGTGAAAGAGAATGTTTTCTGCTTCGGTGGCTTGAGGATGTCAACAGCTGAGATGCAGAATAGAGGAGGAGCATATATATGGGAAAAGACACCGAGTTCTCTCTTTGACAGTGGGCTAGAGAGTCGATGTAACATCCACATGGAGATAGGAAATAAGTAGGCACACAGCTAAATGAGACAGGATTTCAAAAGGTCCAGCATGAAGATAAAGTAAGTTTCAATCATATTTGGGTAGATGACAAAAATCACATGAATGAATGGTTTCATCCAGAGGGGACAGGCAGAGTAAGAAGAGAAAAATAGCTAAGGACAGAGTGTTAGGTGTCGACATACAAGATTTGGTGTAATGGTCAAAAAGATGGAAAACAAACCCCAGGAGAAAAGGAAGAGGATAAATCACAAAGGGAAAAAGAAGCCGACAGATGCAACATCACTAATTGTTGGAGAATCACAAATCAAAATTTCAGTATGGCATCACCTCACACCAGTCAGCATGGCCATCATAAAAAGTCTACAAATAATAAATGCTGGAGAGGATGTGGAGAAAAGGGAACACTCCTACACTCTTAGTGAGAATGTAAACAGGTGCAGTCACTATGGAGAAAAGTATGGAAGTTCTGTAAGAAACTAGACTTGCCATATAATCCAGCAATCCCACTCCTGAGCATAGATACAGAAAAGACAAAATTCTAATTCAAAAAGATATATTCACCCCAATGTTCACAACTGCACAACTGTATAACAACCAAGACATGGAAGCAACCTAAATGCCCATTGGCAAATGAATGGATAAAGAAGATGTGATACATATGTACAATGGAATATTACTCAGCCATAAAAAGAATGAAATAATTCCATTTGCAGCAACATAGATGGACTTAGAGATTATCATGCTAAGTGAAGTAAGCCAGACAGAAAGACAAATAGCCTATGATATCACTCACATGTGGAGTCTAAAAGAATTATACAAATGAACTTATTCACAAAATAGAAGTAAACTCACAGACAAAGGAAACACATTTATGGTTACCAAAGAAAAAAGGACTGGGAGGGATAAATTAGGAGTTTGAGATTAAAAGATACATACTACTATATATAAAACAGATAAGCAAGGACCTACTGTATAGCACAGGAAACTATATTCAGTATCTTGTAATAAAGTATCACAGAAAAGAATCTGAAAAAGAATATATAGGCACTTTGCTGAACACCTGAAACTAACACAACATAGTTTAAAAAAAGAAACAAAGAGAAAGTGATGTCTTAAAAGTCAATGGGAGAAGGCGAGGGTGGGATGATCTGAGAGAAGAGTGTTGAAACACATATATTATCAAGTGTGAAAGAGATCGCCAGTCCAGGTTGGATGCATGAGACAAGTGCTCAGGGCTGGTGCACTGGGAAGACCCAGAGGGGTGGGATGGGGAGGGAGGCGGCAGGGGGGATCGGAATGGGGAACACATGTAAATCCATGACTGATTCATGTCAATGTATGGCAAAAACCACTACAATATTGTAAAGTAATTAGCCTCCAACTAGTAAAAAATAAAGGAAAAAAAAAGTCAATGGAAGACAATTTAAAGAATAAGAAGGGAGCAGTCAGCAGGTCCAACGTCACAGCAAGCTCAAAGAAGAAAAGAGTGAGCAAGAGAGGGCAAGTCTTCTGCAGAAGAGAATTAAAAATAGCATTCAACAGACAGACAGAAGATGAGGAAGATATACATCACTACAAGAATGAAGGGATGATGAGATGATGATGATGAGAATGCAAGAAATAGAAGAGACCCAAATTCATGGTGTGTCTTCAGTATTTAATGGGTATGAGAGTTATGAAGAGTCCAAAAATCTCCTCTCCAAAATTCCTAGCTTGTGTGACACAACTTATCCAAACAAGGAACACAGAAGGAGTGAGTCTGGTAACAAAAAAACCTGAGCTAAGTTTCGGAGGCTTTGGGTTTTAAGTATCACTGGTACATCCAGTACAGATTCTCTGGAAATAAAAGGAGAAAAAGGCATTAATTCTGTTGAAAAGAAAGTGAGTAGCTAAAAAGATGCACCAGTGGCCTAAGGGAACAAAGAACTGAAGTCATGAAGAGGAAAATGCTGAAAAAAAAATGCAAAGGAAAGAGGGAATGCAGAGCCACAGAGATTATCATAGTTTAACATTTCAGGAGTTGAAGTGGTACCTGCAAAAACTACATTATGACTTTGGTTGTTAAACAGTGGGAATACAGAGAAAATTATTGGAGTCCATGAGGTCAGGGTTGGGAAGATCTCCTGGAAAAAGGAATGGCTACCCACTCCAGTATTCTTGCCTGGAGAATTCCATGAACAAGGAATCTGGCAGGCTATATATCGCCCATGGAGTCACAAAGAGTCGGACATGACTGAGAGACTTTCCCTCACTCATGAGATAAGGAGTTGGACCATAGAGAAGGCTGAGCACTGAAGAATTGATGCTTTTGAACTGTAGTGGTGGAGAAGACTGTTGAGAGTCTTATGGGCTGCAAGGATCAAACCAGTCAATCCTAAAGGAAATCAACCCTGACTATTCATTGGAAGGACTGACATTGAATCTTCAGTACTTTGGCCACGATATGAAGAGCCAACTCATTGGAAAAGACCCCAATGCTGGAAAAGACTAAAGGGAGAAGGAGAAGGGGGTGACAGAGAATGAGATGGTTGGATGGCATCACTGAGTCAATGGACATGAGTTTGAGCAAACTCCAGGAGACAGTCAAGGACCAGGAAAGCCTGACATGCTGTAGTCCATGGGGACACAGAGTCAGACATGACTGAGCGACTGAACAGCCACAAGTGAGGTCAGGAAGATTTGAGGCTAATACAGTTCATCCACTTGGGTATGAACATTATCCAAAATGAAAACAGGAGCTGAAAGAGAAATGGAAAAACAATGGCCAGGAGCAAAAAAAGTCCTTGATGAAGAGGAAGAAGTAACTAAGAGGTCAGGAAATGGGAGTCATCCAGAACTACAGAAGTGACATAACCCAACACCATGACCCTTACACATAGAGATGTTTTATAAAAGGCAACAAACAGAACAATGGTTTGTACGTCATAGTGAGAAAAGAGAGGAATGTTGACAACCTCCAGAAACTTTCAGGCACATGACAGAAGACAACAGATAGTCTCCCTAAGGAGGCTGGAGAAAAAAGTGCATCCATGCTGAAAGGCCAGAATTCTGAAAAGAGTTTGAGAGTGAAGATCCCATGGAAAGAACAGGGAGGTAGACCCAGAAAAGAGTAAGTACTGTACAGAAGGAAGATGGCAATATTTGTACAAAGTAGGCTGAAGATAAGGCTCTTGCCCTTTATTCACACATCTCCAGGGATAGGACAAGAACAGCCTTCATATGGGCATGGGATGTCAGGGGGCTGATGAGGCGGTGGTCTTCATTTTACATGAAGTACTCTTTGCGGCACTGTTTAGGTCCTCCTGAAAGGAGTCCGTAGTGACAAAAAGTACACATTCTCTGGTCCCTGCCTCTGAGAAGCCCATGGAGAAGGAAGAAAGACAGCCTCAGAAGCCAATACCTACTCTTACAGGGCTGCTGCTGCTGTGGAGTCGCTCAGTTGTGTCCGACTCTTTTGCAACCGCATGGACTGTAGCCCTCCAGGCGCCTCTGTTCATGGGATTTCCCTTGCGAGAACACTGGAGTGGGTTGCCATTCCCTTCTCCAGGGCATCTTTCTGACTCAGGCATCGAACCAGGGTCTCCTGCACTGCAGGCGGATTCATTACCACTGAGCTACCAGCGTAGGATGATGTAGTTGCTCTGATAGATTCAGGAATTCTGTCCTCATCTGGTATCTTCTACCATGCTTCAGCACATGGAAATGTTGCCAGTCACAGCTTTCATGAAACCGTCCTCCCTTTTTAAAAGATCGAGTTCATGTGCGTGAACGATGAGGTAGGTAGCAGGGAGGATGGAGCATCAAGTGACAGAAGCAAGTGACTGGTCATAAAATACAGTTGCTAACACACCGCAGACATTCACCATCCTGGATGTGAGGTCAAGAGTGACAGCAGGAAATGGGACAGAGATGAAAATCATGATCAGGTGCAAAAGCCCTTAAGGACCTGAAGTTTGAGAAATTCTGGTTTATCTCCCTTCCTTTGAAAAGAGAAATGGCACTTTTTGAGGGTTACTTTCACAGTAGGGGAGAGGAGGTGGCAGCAGCCAAGACAGATTCAGAGGCTCAGTTTCCTTATTGGAAAAATGAAAAATTATAAATTATGTATCGCAGGGCTGTTTTGAGGATTTGATAATATGTATAAAAATTCTTGCCTTTCTTAGCATGATGCCAAATATGTTGCAGATTATTGAACCTGATGAGGCAGAACACGTATTTTTATGTAACTCTTCTCTTTATAGTTCATTTAAGTCCTACAGATGGGATAGGATCCAAGGACTTGAAATGGTTTTAGTGGAGCTTGACAGTCTACAAGTCACTGCCCATTTAGTTGATATAACCATTCCCAGTTTATCCTTATCTCTCTATGAACTCCAAATCTTTAGTTCTTTCTAGCTAACATTTGTATCATTCATTCCCCAAATTAATACAAAAATGCTAACATGTATAACATAATCCATATGTATATATTAAAATATATGTGCATGTCATGGTAGGAAATTATTTTTCCTTCTATTATCCTAAACTCATTTTTTTGCTTGTTTTCAATTTCCTTTGTTTATTGGATTTTTAAACCAGTCTACTGATGTGTCATCATCATTCTAGAAAGTAAAAGCTTAAAAAAAAACTTTCTCTTAAATGAGAATTAAACTTGCATCAGAAGAAGTATTGTGAAGTTTTTGTGATCTTTGAAGTTTTTTCAAAGGGATCATCAGTTCAGTTCAGTTCAGTCGTTTAGTCGTGTCCAACTCTTTGCGACCCCATGAATCGCAGCACGCCAGGCTTCCCTGTCCATCACCAACTCCCAGAGTTTACTCAAACTCATGTCCATTAAGTCGGTGATGCCATCCAGCCATCTCATCCTCTATCGTTCCCTTCTCCTCCTGCCCCCAGTCCCTCCCAGCATCAGGGTCTTTTCCAATGAGTCAATTCTTCGCATGAGGTGGCCAAAGTATTAGAGTTTCAGCTTCAGCATCAGTCCTTCCAATGAACACCCAGAACTAATCTCCTTTAGGATGGACTGATTGGATCTCTTTGCAGTCCAAGGGACTCTCAAGAGTCTTCTCCAACACCACAGTTCAAAAGCATCAATTTTTCAGTGCTCAGCTGTAACTGCATAATTCAATGTTTATCACATGGCTGGACCTCAATATTATTATAAATATAATTACTTTTCCTCTTTACATAGAGGCAGCATAAAGACAGAAGATACAGTATGAGTTTTGACCTCTATAAAACATGAGGTAAAATCAGGCCTCTGTCTTATCAACCACATGACCTTGGCCAAGTTATTCAACATCTCTAAGCCTTCTTCATAGGGTCATTATGCAAATAAAATGAGACATCTGGAAATAGTCTGGAACAGTGCATGATGCATTTAGTTGCTCAATAAAGCTGTTTTTTAAACAACTACACAGATTTCTAACTGCATTTTTTTATAGATTTTTATTCTTCATTTGAACCCTAAAGAACAGCAATTTAATCTTTTTATGATTAGGAGAAACTGGCATTTCTGAGCTGTCACATTTCCAATGTCAGAAAAATTAGAGCCTTCTCAAGGTTTACATTTGTTTGGGGACTTCTGCTATTTCTCAATTCATTTCCCACAACAAAGGAAACAAAAGAAAAAAATAAACAAATTGGATCTTATTAAACTTAAAAGCTTTGGCACAGCAACGCAAGCCATCAACAAAATAAAAAGACAATCTACTGAATGGGAAACGAAATTTGCAAATGACATGAACAATAAAGAGTTAATATCCAACATATGTAAGCAACTCATACATCTCAACACCAAAAAATAAAATTTAAAAAGGGGCAGAACTGAATAGACATTTTTCCAGAAAGGAAGTGCAGATGGCCAACAGGCACTTGAAAAGATGCTTAATATGGCTAACCATAATGAAAATGAAAATCAAAACCACAGTGAGTTATCACCTCACACCTGTCAGAATGACAATTGTCAAAAAGAATACAAACAACAAATGCTGGCAAGAATGTGCAGAAAGGGGGATGTTGGTGGGAAGGTTAAGTTGGTGCAGCACTGTAGAAAACAGTATGGAAATTTCTCAGAAAAACTAAAAATACAACTATCATGACTCAGCATTTCTACTCCTAGGTATATATACAAAAGCACACTAATTTTAAGATATATATACACCCCAATGTTCATAGCAGCATTATTTATAATTGCCAAAGTATGGAAGCAACCCTAAGTGCCCATCAACAGATGAATGAATAAAGAAGACGTGGCACATATACACAATGGAATACCACTCAAGCACAAAAACGAAGGAAATTCTGCCTTAGTAAGCGGATGAACCTGGCACTATGCAAAGTGAAATAAGTCAGAGAAAGATAAATATTATTTAATATCACTTATATGTGGAATCTAAAAAATACAATAAATGTGAATAAAACAAAAAAGATCACAGATAAAGGAACAATACAGTAGGGAGAGGAAAGCAAGGAGCAGCAATGTAGGGGTGGGGAGTGGGGGGCAGTTATACAATCATATGAAACCATGTGTGTGGAAACTTTTGAAAATTGTAAAGTACTATAGAATTTTAAGAAGCTTTCATTCAACTGAAAAAAAAAAAAAAAGCCTGCAAGTCTTTATCAATCCTCCCACTTGGCCCCTTTTAATCAATACTAATTCCTTACATCAGTATAGTAATTTTCACGTCTACAAAATGCTTTCAAATCATTCATGTTATAATATTCACAAAATTTCCACTCAGTTGCATCATTATCATCTTCATTCTATAGATGAGGAACTTAGGATCAGAAATGAATTCCTCAAAGCTAAACAGCTGCTAAGCGTCAGAGCTGAGATCTGAATCTGTTCTTTCTAGCTCCAAGGCCCATGCTCTGATCACACAGGAGTTAGAGTGACAGAGCCCAAATTAGAATTCTGTCTCCACATGCTAATTTCACAGATTGCTCTATCAGATCATAGCTGCCTCTCACATCAGTTAACAGTATTTTCAGAGGGCAAACTTTCCCCGTGTAACACCACTGAAATTAACAATCAATCTAAGGCAAGGACAGAGGAGCCTGGTGGGCTACATGCAGTTCATAGGGTCACAAAGAATTGGACATGACTGAGCACGCATGCACGCACGCATAGAGTCACAGAAGGTCAAAAGTGGAAGGGCCCATAAAAAAGCATCTAGTTCCATCTTAGGCCAAGAATTCCAACTCAAGAATGTTTGGAGACTTGTTCAAAACCATCCTTATTAATATCAAGTCGCCATCAATCATGGGTCTCTGACACCTGTCCGACGGCCCTTGCAATCACTCTATACTGAGCTCTCAGAAAAAGACAAGAATGACATCGAATTTCTTTTCATTACTGAACTACTTGTTTGCTTAGGATTCCTGAGAGAATTTTGTCTTCTATTAACTCAAAATTAGATTGTTAGTAGGGAAACCAGAAACTTCATTTAAATTTGTTGAGCATTCTCTTTAAGAACTGTTCAGTATGCGAAGGAGTACTGCTCATTCAAACGTATCACTTTTATTCTGTAAGTCCAGATTTAAGTAAATACCCTGTTTTAATTAAAAGGAGAAAAATGAGAGCAATTCTCTGACATTCCTGAGGTTCAAAAGTATGTGCCTGAAGCAAATTTCACTTCAGAAGTGAAATCTAGAGTACTTTGTCTTGATGCCGCAGTAATGGAAAATTTTCCCAATTATTCTGCCATCACAAATGCGTTAACTAGACACATTTGACACTGTCAAGATATATGATTACAATAGAACTATTAATACATCAGAATCTGTTACAACATTCCCAGATCAGCATTTATTTTATTTTCACCTTTCCATCAAAGCAATAGAACATTAACATAAAAATTCATTCTTTTTCACCTGCATCTTTGAAACACTAGTTTATAGAATTGTCCTTTCTTGTAAAGCTATTTTCTTGTGCTTGCAGAAAGCTTCTGGGACCTGACATATCCCATCCCTCTTCCTTTTGGGCAATTTAAACTTTAGAATTGCCTTAACACAAAACTAAAAGTTACAACTTATAAGTGTATTACTTGCCTAGGAGCTAGGGTAAATGAAGAAAAGTGTCAGCTTTCAATTCAGATACATAGAGGGTTTAGCCCTCACATACAAACTATGTGACCCTGAATTAGCCTAATTTCTACACTGTCAGACTACAGGTAATAAAACCTATCTTAGATATAAGTTGCAATTATTGAAGGAGATAAGGTTTATATAGAAATTAATGTAATATTTAGTACACATTCATAGCATATGTGCTGCACTCAAGTCGCTTCAGTTGTGTCTGACTCTTTGCAAAGCCCTGGACTGTAGCCCACCAAGCTCCTCTGTCCACAGAATTTTCCAGGCAAGAAGACTGGAGTGGGTTGCCATGTCCTCCTCCAGGGGATCTTCTGGACCCAGGGATCGAAACCTGCATCTCCTGTGTCTCCTGCATTGCAAGCAGGTTCTTTACCACTGAGCCACCAGGAAAGCCCATTCATAGCATACCTTCAAGAAATTTGAAATAAGATAATGGTAATGAAAAACTAACATAACAAAGAAAAGGGTCACTAAATTGGAAACACTGCAGCCAGACTATGCAGTCAATTTGTATTACCTTTTCCTAAGTTGGAGGTAAATCATCCAAAAGAAGGGAGCAAATAACCAGGGATATTTGCTATTCTTTAACTGCTATTCTTTAACCCTATTCTTTAACTGCTCACTCAATAGTGATTTGACAGTAAGACAATTTTGCCATAAAAGATTTACTGATGAAAATAAAAGAGGAACACTAGACAGGACGATTAAGCATGAAAAATAACAGAATATTAAGCTAAAAGATGAAGAATGCTGCTCTTTCTGATTAGAGTAGGTAGTACATATAACAGACAAAACATATCTGGACATTTGAATTTTCCCTCACATTCCCGGTCATTGTATGCTAAGTCACTTCAGTCGCGTCCGACTCTTTGTGATCCAAAGGACAGTAGTCTGCCAGGCTCCTCTGTCCCTGAGATTCTCCAGGCAAAGATACTGGAGTGGGTTGCGATGTCCTCCTCCAGGGGATCTTCCCAACCCAGGGATTGAACCCACATCTCTTAGGTCTCCTGCACTGGGTTCTTTATCACCAGCGCCTTATTTCACTGAATCACCTAAGTCCGATTCTGTCCCAAATACCAAAATTCTGTCTACATCGTGTTCTCTGCTTATTGTTTAGTCACTAAGTCCAACTCTTTGTTACCCCATGGACTGTAGCCTGCCAGGCTCCTCTGTCCATGGGATTTCCCAGGCAAGAATACTGGAGTAGGTTACCACTTCCTTCAGTGTTCTATGCTAGCAAATAGCAAAAAAAAATTGTACCATTTTTAAGAAACTTATATTCATTAGGAATCATGTAATCCATTTCTTCTGGGGGGAGGGATAGAAGGAACTTGATTCTTTTGCCTCCAACTTCTAATACTGCATGATAAATTTGGTAAAGACAGCTTTAAAGAGCAAGCTGTTGTATCTAAATTAGCTAAAGAATCAATAATTAGTGTTCTCAAAAACTGTTGTGAATTACCAGCTGCCTGTTTTATATTTGCATAACCTGGCACATTTTGAGTTTTGATGTGCCAGAGGGATGATGGTACTGACCAAAGGATTTTGCAGACTGGTTTGTTATCATTTTCTAGTAGAGTTTGCAGTCTGGCTTTACACCTTCTTAATTCACACTTTCAGTAAGTTTTCTTACCATCACATTTTCTATCAAGTCGATATATGTAGATGAAACCGAACTGTCAACCAGTTATTTTATCTCCAAAGGCAAAATTGCCTTGAGACCAATTAGTTGTGCAGCAAAACTGCTTACAGCAAAGATTCTTACGGTGAGAGAATCTAGAACTGGATTTGGGTACAAGTAGTTTATTTGGTATGTGATCACAGGAAACAAGGACAGAGAGGGGGAAGGGAGAAAAGCTAGTAAAGAATGCCTTAAATAATACTGTATTGTAAAGAAATGCAAATCAAAACTACC
Organism: Cervus canadensis; assembly: GCF_019320065.1. Classification (NCBI taxonomy): domain Eukaryota; kingdom Metazoa; phylum Chordata; class Mammalia; order Artiodactyla; family Cervidae; genus Cervus; species Cervus canadensis. The sequence continues at coordinate 7,111,696 of NC_057414.1, read as the reverse complement.
ATGAGATTTCACCTCACACTAGTCAGAATGGCCATCATCAAAAAAAAAAATCTATAAACAATAAATGCTGGTGATGATGTGAAGAAAAGGGAACCCTCGTACACTGTTGGTGGGAATGAAAACTGATACAATCATTATGAAGAACAGTATAAAGGTATCTGAAAAAACTAAAAATGAAGCTACCAAATGACCCAGCAATCCCACTACTGGTCATATATCCTGAGAAAGCCCTAATTCCAAAAGACACATGTACCCCCAAAGTTCATAGCAGCACTAATAACAATAGCAAGGATATGGAAGCAACCTAAATGTCCAACGGATGAATGGATCAAGAAGATGTGGTACCTATATCCAATGGACTATTACTCAGCCATAAGAAGAAGCAAAACTGGGTCATTTGTAGTGATGTGGATGGACCTGGAGTCTGTCACACAGACTGCAGTAAGTCAGAAAAACAAATATCACATATTAATGTATATATGTATAATCTAGAAAAATGGCACAGATGAACCTATTTCCAGGACAATAATGGAACATAAATGTAAAAGAACGGCCATGTGGACACAGAGCGGGGAGGAGAAGGGAAGGTGGGGTGAACGACATATATACACTTGCATGTGTAAAACAAATAGCTAGTCGGAAGCTGCTATGTAGCACAGGGAGCCCAGCTCGGGGTTCTGTGGTGACCTAAAGGGATGGGATGGCGGAGGACAGGTGGGAGGCTGAAGAGGGAGGGGACATGTGTATACTTAAAGCTAATAAGAATGTTTTGGTTGTTGAGAAACTGAAAAAGTAACTCCCATATTTGATGGAAGACCTATAGCTGCCTGTATCACGCACTGTTGGGAAAAACAAGGAAGAAAACACAAAGTCACAAATTTGCATCACAAATGCAAAGGGAGACAGCCATCTCTCCATATTACTGGCAAAGACAAGAAAGTCTGTCTTAAAACTAAAGCACAAGAATGTGAAACTTAAAAAGATGTATGGAAAGAGTAACATGGAAACTTACATCACCATATGTAAAAGAGAGAGCCAACAGGAATTTGCTGTATGTCTCAGGAAACTCAAACAGGGGCTCTGCATAGAGGGGTGGGGTGGGGAGGGAGATGGGAGGGAGGTTCAAAAGGGAGGGGATGTATGTATACCTGTGGCTGAGTCATGTTGAGGTTTAATATAAAACAACCAAATTCTGTAAAGCAATTATCCTTCAATAAAAAAAATAAAGAGAAAAAAAAGTAATGAACAACAACAAAAAAGACCATGAAGGATTTATTACCAGTAAGTACCTAGGAAGAAATAGGATGGTAGGAACAAATAGGATGGAAGTAATCTGCCCTGGAAGAGAGAAGCATGGTATCAGCGACAGTATTAGAACTGCTAGTCCATGGCGACAATAAAAAGTAGTTTTATTAAAACTTTGTCAGTTTTGTTACTGTGTATTCTTATTATGTTCGCCTTTTTTGCCTGCACCAGGGGTGGACTGCTCACAGCTATCCTCTGTGGTAGCCAGCTCATTTGCCAGCTCATTCCAGCAAATGGAAGTGTGTAATGCGATGATAATAACTGCTAACCTTTATTAAATGGCTAACTAGATGCCAGAGGCTCTAAGTGTTTTACATTTTTATAAACAACGTCTAATACACTATTTAATTAACTCTTATAATAACAGTAAGCAGTAGATCCTGTATTCTCATTTCATACATGAGAAATCTACAGCTAGGAGAGCTTAAGAAACTGGACCAAATTCACACAATTGCCAAGTGGCAGGACCAGGGATACAAACCCTGGTCTGAGCAACTCCAAAACACAAGATCTAAACCAACATTTATTTGAGAATGATACAGCCTACTTTAACATTCATAGACTAAAAACCGTTTCAACTTTCCACAAGCAAGCCCAATGACTTGGTTACACTGAATGCAGTTGAGACATTCAGCAATCACCGGTCTTGTACCTGAGACCACGTCATTGTTTTCATGAGTAAGCCTGGGCTCAGCCAGCGTCCCCATCTCAAGGACAGGATGGTCAGCTTCGCTCATGATTAATGAGTAAGTCGTGTGAAATAACACCAACTTTTGCTTCTTTGTGGGGGCAAAAAAAAAAAAAATGGTCTCTCAAAGAAGACAACAGCTACTGTTATTGACAAATGTTAAAAGGAGCTGAAAATATCTAAGTAAGTAATAGTTTACCAGAAAAGGAAAATTTTGAGTAGTTTAAAGAATGTATTGGGTTGGCCAAAAAGTTCATTCATGTTTTCCCGTAAGATGTTGCAGGAAAATCCAAATGCATCTTTTGGCCAACCCAACCCAACACTGCACCTAGCAGTCTTCACATCTGGGGTGGGAACAATTGCAGCCAGCCCCCTGAAATTGAGAGACAGAAAGTAACTCGTCAAAGGCTAAGGAACTGTGAAGCAGCTAATACAATTGTCCAAAGTTCCAGAAACTATACAGGGCCACTGTAAGTTAATAGAGCTACAGCCTGGCAGCAGGCTTTCTACATCTATGAGTAAAACACCACAGGTGGGGGTTAGCCCCTCAGAGGGCTCTGGGTCTCTCTCACACCTCCTCCACACAGTCGCTCGATTAGCTGAGTGCAGCCGAAGTCTACCAGTGTGGCTCAGTGGTAAAGAATCCACCTGGCCGTGTAGGAGACGCGAGTTAGACCCCTGATACGGGAAGACGCCCCTTAGGAGGAACGGTAACCCACTCCAGTATTCGTGCCCGGGAAATCCCATGGACAGAGGAACCTGGCGGGCCATGGGGTCACAAAAGAGTCGGATTAACAGAGCGACTAAAGAGCAGCAACAACAATCTACATCACTCACACACCCACGCAGCCAGCCAGAGGGGTGCTGAGAGCCTGGCTGAGGTCTCACGCTGCAGCTGAACCCCCTACTTAAACATTACCAGAGGTTTACTGAAAGGCCGGGCATGTTGAGGCATGCCCCAGAAAAAGTGCCACAGACGAGTTCCGGAGGCTGGCTAAACTTCCGGGGACTGACCCCCTGCAGCCTGGTCCAATCAGGTACCGACCCGGAGCCCTTGGACACCAACAGCCTCTGTAGCCCGCGCTTTCTTCCTTATATGAAGAGACCTGGGTTGGACGCCGGCCGTGGCTATAAAACCTCTCCCCACCCCTCATACCTCGCAGACTCCCTTTGTCTCCTCGCTCACCCGCCCCCGGGAGTTCTGCCCGAGAGCGACTGCCCAATAAAGGCCTTCATCAATGGTCCTTAGGGGTGGCTCTTTCTTCCCGCAGCGTTTTCTAACATTTACATTAGAGAATCAGGTGCTCCTACAGGTAATGACAAAGCGGCACTTTGCTTCCCAGTCCGCTGTAGTCCCCTGTGTATACAGCCCTCTAGGGAGCCTCACAGGAGGAACTACTAGCAACGCAGGATTTACAGCAATGATACCATCAACATCCACCCCAAATGATGAAGCCAAAGTGACAGGCTGTTTTCCAAGTTACTACCAAATGCCATATGTGAGTTAGTGATAATTACTACTTAGGATAACACCAACGGAAACAATGATAATTACATGGTGAGGCAACCGTGTTATCGCCCATGCACCTGGAATATAACACCTGTCATCACGGTGGCAACAAGAGGGATTAGGTTTCCCTCTGCTCCAAAGCTCTCATGGTGAGGTTTCCATCTACTGGATAACAAGGTTCCCTGTCGTTTTAATAATACAGCTTGATGGGTTGTAAGCGTAATGAAGGAAGATGCTGGGCATTTTTATATCATCCTTTGATTTTATAAAGGTTACAGTGGTTTTCTTTTTCTTTTTTCCTGAAGAGCAAACATAAGGAAACACAAAAATGATGACACCAGGGACACTTTCTGTCTAGTCTCAGGTCTTGGGCAGACTGGTAGTGCACTCGGGCTCTGGATTTCAGGAAAAGGGACAGGTGTTCAACGTGACCGACTCTTTGAGACCCCATGGACTGTAGCCTGGCAGGCTCCTCTGTCCACAGAATTATCCAGACAAGAATACTGGAGTGGGTCGCCATTCCCTTCTCCAGGGGATCTTCCCAACCCAGGGACCGAACCCAGGTCTCCCACAATGCAGGCAGATTCTTTACCATCTGAGCCACCTTCAGTGAAATCTACACTCTGTCACCAGCCGGCTGAAAGACCCTGACAGAGAGCTAGTGGCCCTTGACCCCTCATGTCTCCAAGTCTTCTCCCTCAGTTATAAAGGAGACACAACAATAACCACTTTACAAGACTGCTGTGAAGAGTAAATGAGATTAGGCCTCATATAGCAAAGCCTGACACAGAGTGGGTGCTCACAGAATATTAGGTTACTGTTACAACAGCTTTGCTCTAGATCTTAAGGGAAACCCCCATTTCTCCTTTTCCTCAGGGCAATTTTTTCTCGTGTTAGTCGCTGAGTCATATCCAACTTTTTGTGACCCCACCAGCCTCCTCTGTTCATGGAATCCTCCAGGCAAGAATACTAGAGAGGGTAGTCATTTACTTCTCCAGGGGACCTTCTCAACCCAGGCATTGAACCTGCATTTCTTATGTCTCCTGAATTGGCAGGTAGGTTCTTTTCTTTACCACTAGGACCACCTGGGAAGCCCTAGTATTTTCTTAAATTTGTATAAAATCTAAACACCCAAGGAGGTCCATCTGGGGGTTGAGGGGAAAGAGGACTAGAAGGTTGCTTTGTCTGCTCTTTAAAAAGTCCTTTGATCTGCCTCAGCAGCCATGAAAGGATTCCTCACGGGTCTGCATAGTTCAGCTCAGCCCACCAGGAGGAACATGCGTACAGCAACTTGGAACCAAATTGGAGCTAATGATTACAAACATCCCCATCACCAAGCGTTCACTTGCCCCATGCAGCACCTCATCGCCCTGAGCAGGGGATCTGGGATCTCAAGCAACTGACATCCTAAATCACCATCCTCCTGGCAGGTAGTTAGATGTGAGCAGAGAAAAGGGGGCAGGGAATCAGGCATCTTGTAAACAGCCAGAGTTCAGGGGCAAAGAAAAGCAGGACTCTCGAGATGGACAGGAAATCACACATTTTGGAAAATTAGTGTCCTGGAGGCAGACAAAGAAAGGTGAGGAAAGGTGGAAATCTCCTGCATCCAAAGGTAACCATTGTTCATTCTGTTCTCATTGCAATAAAATTAGCCTTGCAGATAAGAAGTTCTCATCATGCACCAAAGCCTTGATACTTCTGACGTAACATGAAAAAGGACAAGATTCCCTCCTCCCCTCAGAAGATGAAGCTGGAATGAAAATCAGGGAATACAACCCCCAACACTCCTCCAGCTCCAGTGAACATTCCACTGCTTCATTGTATGTCCCTCATAACCAGCATTCCTGGTGGCTCAGACGGTAAAGAATCTACCTGCAATTCAGAAGACCTGGGTTTGATCCGTGGGTTGGGAAGGTCCCCTGGAGAAGCGAATGGCTACCCACTACCTACTATAGTATTCCTGCCTGGAGAATTCCATGGACAGAGGAGCCTGGTGGGCTACAGTCCATGGGGTTGCAAAGAGTCAGATATGACTGAGCAACTAACCCTTTCCTTTCCTTTCCTTTTCATAACCAGCTTATCAAGGAAACCCAGGGCAGCCGTTCCTCACCTGTTTACCGGTTCTCCCTCTGACAGCATGTTCTTGCTCAAATAAATTCTCACTTTCCTTACTTAACCTCCTTTCCTCAGCTCTGAATTCTTTCCACAATGTGATAAGAACCTTAAATTCACTGAGAACACTACCAACATAATGCCTTCCTTTATACCTAGTTACAAGACTGACAGTTAAACATTAGGATCCTCCTTTCACAGGGAGAAGGAATCTGAGACTCAGAAAAGTCCTTACACGCCAAAGGTCACATCGTCAAGAAGCTGAGATTCAACCCAGGTCTTCTGTCTACAGTCCCAAGTCCTCCCTTTGCTGCTTGTCCACATGAGATTCACAGCACTGAGGATGATTCATCAACCAATTCAAAGAGACTAGGTAATCTTCAGTAAGAGCAAAGACACAGTTCCCTAAAAAAGCCACTCAAATTCATCATGTTTGTTTCTAATAGTCATCAAACAAAAAAGTTTCAGTAAAGCAGATTCAGGGCTCCCCTGGAGGCTCAGTGGTAAAGAATCTACCTGCCAATGCAGGATACATGGGTTTGACCCCTGGTCCAGGACGATCCCCTGGAAAAGGAAATGGCAACCCACTCCAGTATTCTTGCCTAGAAAAGCCCATGGAGAGAGAAGCCTGGTGGGCTACAGTTCATGGGGTTGCAAAAGAGTTGGATACGGCTTGGCGACCATACTACAACAACAAAGCTTATTTTTAACACCCTCGAGCTAAAACATAGAAACAGCATTTAGCTCAAATAGTTACATCTATATTGGTTCTAGGAAGTCTATTTATGAGCCAAATCAGAGCAGCAGGGCTTGGTGACTGAAGCAGCATAATTGGCCTCCTGTTCCCTTTTCATGGGTTTCCACTTCCCCATCATCCAGCCTGAGCCCATGTCTCCTCGTCCCCAGAGAAGAGAATGATGAGCATTTCAACAAAGACCTTTCATATTTTTGTTATTTCTCCGGGCATTTTCTGTCGCTTTTATTGATATATATTATGCACCACTAGAATCAGCAACTCCATAGGTCATAGACACCGTCAAGGGAATGCAATGTTTGCTCAAAAGTGGACCAGATTTATCAGGCTAGCAGGTGTAGATGGAATTATACAATTCTGGAAATGTCCTTAGGTACAGTCTGAATGGTTTTAAAAAGTGATACCATTTTCATTTCCTAATCCTTTCCTGAGCCTCTCTCCTCCAAAGTCAGCTCCCTGACACCCTGCTGACCCCCTGGTCGAAGGGACCATCCTCTTTCAGATAGAGAATTTTCCTGCTCATTTGTCTTATCTGCAGTCAGGCCTCCCACAGTTTGCTTGCCCACAGTAAATGCCCAATAAATGTATGTGAAAAAAATATGGATGTGAATAAACATAGTGGGGGGAAATCAGGTTGAGGAGTGTATATCTGGCAAATATGCTAAAATTTGCTAAGACAGATGTAGGCAGTTTTCAACAGACCCCTGGGCAAGGCTCAAGAATACAAAACTGAGGAAATGACGACAAGCTCCTGACATTGATCTCCAGGTTCACAGATGGTAGAAGTTAGAGGGCAGGAATGGTGACAAAGAGGTGTAAACAAGCATGACAATGTACTAAATGCGATACAGAATGATCTGTAAGACGCCACAGGATTACAAAGAAGCACTTTACCCTCCCCGGGGAGGCCAAGAGAGCCGTCACAGTGGAAGCGAACTGAGTTCAAAAGATTGAATAATATTTCCAAGGCAAAGAAGGAGAGGCAAAGACCCTCTAGGCACATGGTACTCCATATGCAAGGAAGGAGTGGTCCTTAGAAAGAAGAACACACTGTATTTCAGTGAGATTTGAGCATGAGCCACGAGGGGAAGGGAAAGACAGAAGAGAAATAGGTAGGGAGCGATCCATGAGAGAGCTTATATTGGGTTGGCCAAAAAGTTCATTGGGGTTCTGCCATTGGCCATGATGGGAAAACCCGAACAAACTTTTTGGCCAACCCAATATATCATCTAGAAGTTACAACATAATGCAGAGTCCCTGAAAGGGTTCAAAGGTGCTTACCAATTGCTGGTGTGGAGAAGCTGTGTACACACGTTGGGGTGTGGGTACCCGATCTCCCTCAGAAGATAAAGCAGTTCCTATAAGGGCAATGGGTGGAAGACACAAAGAAGCACCATGGATTCAACCTAGTTCACGAAGCTCAGAGGGGAGCCTGTCCTTGAAGGCATGGAATAGCTTTGCAGTCAGACCCTGGAAATGTGCTACAAACAAAGAGGACCAGAGCACTGAGACCCTAGCTGTCATGGAGAGAAGCAGCCTAGGAGAATGGGAATGGGGGACACCCAGGAGCCAAAGATCAAAGCAACACATTAGTCTTCACCCTTCAAAAGCCTATCTTCAAGGTCTCTCAGCCAAGGCTTCCAAGAACATGACTCAAAAGAGGATGCTGCTATTCACCAGCTGGCAACTGCATATAAAACAAGAAAAGGACATCAGAAACTAGAGGGGACCACTGTAGTTCATGTCCAGGATCTCTGTAGCATAGTTCAAATCCAGATCTTAAGAAGTCTGAATTTGTTTTGTAATTCATATCTCAGGTCAAATGTCACCTCCTCGCTGACCCCTCAAAATTTAAAACAGCACCTACTCATCCTCAAGTCCCTTTCTGGGGATTTGGCATCATCTTCATGGTGAGAAATGAAAATATCAAGAAATGAAATTTTCCTGCCATACAAGTAAACAAGGATGTCACAGTCATCAGTGATTACAGCCTTCCAACGTAAGCTGGTGAGCCCTGAGGAAGCTCAGGATGTGAAAATACAGGATACTGGCCCGACCTGGCTGAGGTTCATATCAAGGCAATGATTTCAGTGAACCCAGACTCTTGCATCTTCCTATAAGTAGAAAACCACTAAATTTCTTATCTAACTTGATATATCTGGTTTCCTGGATTAATAGTAATCTATTGATATTCTCAACTACCTGCCTTTTTTTGCAAAACTCCTATCTATCCTACCTCCTCACCTTGCCTCCTTGCAGCAGTTTCTCACAACTATCTGAAGCACTGTCTCCAAGGCTGCAGTCCTTATTCTGCCCAAGTAAAACTTAACTCCCAATTTTCACGTTGTGCAGATTTTTTTTCAACATGAGCACTCATCAGTATCTGAAGTTATTTGTTTTATTTTATTTATGCCTACTTATTTCTGTCTCTCCCCACTAGAATGGTGACCACATCTGTTTGCTAATCCCAGGACTAAGAAAAGTTCATGGCATGTGAAAAGTACTCAATGAATATGGAATTAATTAAGAGTTCGGAAGCACCTTCACTCTGCAGGGATAACTCTGATGAAGCAAAATGACAGACAAGCACTTGATAATGTCAAATTTGCCTTCTACTTGCAGGAAAATTACTTTTACTCAATCTTCTCAAGCTGAAGATAAGACAGCATCTACTTTTACAGCCTCTGCTGATTTTAATACTAAGCATCAAATGAAATAAACATCAGATGAGGAAAACTGCAGCTTTGATTATTTGTTGGAACTGTCAGGGCACTGGACTGTCACAAGATATTTAGCCAAGCTCATTCATTCACTGGGCTTCCCTGGTGGCTCAGTGGTAAAGAATCCAACTGCCAATGCAGGACACGTAGGTTTGATCCTTGAGTCAGGAAGATTCCTTGCAGAAGGGAATGACCACCCACTCCAGCATTCTTGCCTAGGAAATCCCATGGAGTGGGAAGCCTGGTGGACAACACAGCCCATGAGGTCGCAAAAGAGTCTGTCTGGCGACCAGACAACAATAACAACAAATTCATTCACTAACACCAAGAATGATGAGCACTGAGAATATGCTAGCCTCCGGGACACACAGAACAAAGCGTGAATAAATAACTACTGTTGGTGGTGGTGCTTAGTTGCTAAGTTGTGTCCAACTCTTTTGTGACCCCATGGATTGTGTAGCCTGTCAGGCTCCTGTGTCCATGGGATTTCATCCCAGGCAAGAACACTGGAGTGGGCTTCCCTGGTGGTCCAGTGGTTAAGAATCCACTTGCCAATGCAGGGGACATGGGTTCGATCCCTGGTCCTGGAAGACACCATATGCCTTGGGGCAGCTAAGCCTGTGCACCACAACTCCTAAGCCTGCACGCCTAGAGCCCACGCTCTGCAGTGAAGAGAAGCCAGCACAAGGAGAAGCACGTGCACCACAACTAGAGAAGGCCCACGATGAAGACCCAGCACAGCCAAAAATAATAAATAAAATTAAAAAGAAAAAGAATACCGCAGTGGGTTGCCATTTCCTTCTCCAGGGAATCTTCCCAACCCAGGGATCGAACTCTTTATCTCCTGCACTAGCAGGCAGATTCTTTACTACTGAGCTATCTGGGAGGGGCTCAAATAACTACTAAGCGATAACAAAATGTAACAAATGCCAAGGAGATTCAAAGATGGGAAAGGCAACTTCTAGCCACTGGGAAGAATTGAAAGATAGCATTTTCAAGTTGACATTGAAGGATAAGAAAGATTCCACTAGGTGCAGATTCAGTCATGCTTGCTCTCTTTAGACGAACATTTATTATTAATATTTTTCTATGTGTCAGACACTGGCTAGATCCTGGAGAAAAACAGATTTTTTAAAAAATGGTCTTATATTCAATCAGTTCAAAAATTAATGGAGGAAAAAATACCAGAGAAAATTAAAGCAGGATAAGATAAAAGCTACAATAAACAGACAAACAGTAAATCATGGAAACACAAAAAGAGGGTAATGAGCAGGTGATGCTTGATAGAAGGACTTTTTAAGTGAGTCTGAAAGGATGAAGAGCAGTTCGCCTGATAGAGAAGTGATCACGAAGACTGCATCCAGAAGCCTAATGTGGTCCTGTGAGGGGGAAGCTGTGGGGAGTTTAGAATACCTGGAACCAAACTTGTAAGAAGAGTTCCAAAGAGTGAGGCTAGAGGTGTAGGTAGGCCAGATCAAGACAAACCTAGACAGTGTATTAAAAAGCAGAGACATCACTTAGCTGACAAAGGTTCATGTAGTTGAAGCTATGGTTTTTCCAGTAATCATATACAGATGTGAAAGTTGGACCATAATGGAGTCTGGTCCAAAGAATTGATGCTTTTGAACTGTGGTGCTGAAGAAGACTCTTGAGAGACCCTCGGACAGCAAGGAGATCAAACCAGTTAATCCTAAAAGAAATCAACCCTGAGCATTCATTGGAAGGACTGATGCTGAAGCTGAAGCTTCAAAACTTTGGCCACCTGATGCGAAGGGCCTACTCATTGGAAAAAACTATGATGCTGGGAAAGATTGAGGGCAGGAGGAGAAGGGGATGACAGAGGATGAGATGGTTGGATGGCATCGCTGACTCAATGGACGTGAGTTTGAGCAAACTCCGGGAGTTGGTGATGGACAGGGAGGCCTAGCTTGCTGCAGTCCATGGGGTTGCAAAAAAGTCGGACATGACTCAGCGACTGAACAACAACAAAACAGAGTGAGAAGAGAAAACCAGAAATGCAAGAGCACATAATCAAAAAGAGACCGAGGGTCTTTAGGAGGAGTAGAGCCATCCTAGTGGGAGCAGCCTGCCATTTTAGGGGAGTCACATCTGGCAGGAGGGTAGAGACTTGATCATGTAGGATGCCAGCCTGCAGAGCACAGGGCTTCTTCACTAAGCAATGTCAGGGAAGCTACTGCAAGTGCGTTCAGCTTTCTAACTGCCCCTGCAGCGGCATGATAACATCAACTGGCTTTATTCATGGCATTGGATATCTCAGTTATTTTGCTTTCCAGATCACTGAGAGGAAAAAAAAAAAAAAACACAGCTATAGTTTTACAGCCATTTTTTTTTTTTCAACTGAAATTATCTTCTTGATGTTTTTTCTTTTTCCAAAGGTGAAATATGACAAAAATTTAAACAGTTTTTAGCTCTTCGCATATATAACTGTCTGGGGCTCCTTACCCTCAGAAAGGGAGTACTTATTTCTCTAAATCTTAATTAGCATTGAGATGTAGCATATATCTCTTGCCTGGAAAATCCCATGGATGGAGAAGCCTGGTAGGCTGCAGTCCATGGGGTCGCTAAAAGTTGGACACGACTAAGCGACTTCACTTTCACTTTTCACTTTCATGCATTGGAGAAGGAAATGGCAACCCACTCCAGTGTCCTTGCCTGGAAAATCCCAGGGACAGGGAAGGCTGGTGGGCTGCCGTCTATGGGATCACACAGAGTCGGATACGACTGAAGTGACTTAGCAGCAGAAGTACCATATATGCTTACTTTGTTAAATTAAAAGTTACACTTTATTTTTTTTAAGGGACACTTTAATGATATTTGAACTCATGCTTAGATATTAATGGTAAGAGAATAGATTTTTTCTCAATGTGATGGTATTCAATATTTTCTAAGTGAAGGCATCTTGGTGCTGAGGGAAGGTTATGGACACATTATTCCAGGAAGGAGTCAATGAAAATGGGGGTCACAGGTTGCTACGGTGCCCCCAACCCTGGTTGGTTCCTGCTCCCATGGGCATCAATCACTATGTGTCATGTTAATAAACAAATAAACCAGTGAAACAAATCTGTAGTTAAAAGACCCGGAAATAAAACTTCATTTTCTGTGACTCTGTGCTCTTCAACATATTATTCAACAGGATATTTAGAACAGGGTTTCTCAAACTTAAATGTGCATATGCTTCACCTGAGGGTCCTGTTGCAATTCAGATTCCGACTCTGTGGGTCTGAGGTTGGGCCTGAAAGTGAAAGCAAAAGTCGCTCAGTTGTGTCGACCTCTTTGCAACCCCATGGACTGTAGTCCACAGAATTCTCCAGGCCAGAATACTGGAGTGGGCAGCCTTTCCCTTCTCCAAGTGATCTTCCCAACCCAGGGATCAAACCTAGGTCTCCTGCATTGCAGGCGGATACTTTACCAGCTGAGCCACAAGGGAAGCCCACGAATATTGGAGTGGGTAGCCTATCCCTTCTCCAGCGTATCTTCCTGACTCAGGAATCAAGCCACCTGCATTGCAGGCGGATTCTTTACCAACTGAGCTACCAGGGAAGCCCTGAGATTGGGACTAGGCTTCTGCATTTCTCATAAGCTCCAGATGATGTCAACACTGCTGGTCTGAAGACCCCACGTTGAGGAGGAAGGCTCTAGAAGATCTAGCGAAGTAAATAAGCATTATGTAAGCTGTTAGGTTGGGCTTCAGACTCAGTGGTGACTCAGAAGGTAAAGAACCTGCCTGCAATTCAAGAGACCTGGGTTCAATCCCTGGGTCAGGAAGGTCCCCTGGAGAAGTGAATGGCTGCCCACTCTAGTATTCTTGCCTGGAGAATCCCATGGACAGAGGAGCCTGGCAAGCTACAGTCCAAGGGGTCACAAAGAGTCAGACATGACAGAAGCAACTTTCACAGGAATTCTACAGGAAATAGGAATTATGTAACAGTTGCTGCTACATGGTCAGTTAATAGTTTTTTTTTTTTATCAATTATGTTTTCCATATATCCAGCTTTCTATCTTTGCAATATTTCTTTTATTAGATTATGGTTTGCAAAATGTATCTTCCATCCAAAGCTAGCATAATTATTTCATGTCCTTCTAGACTTTTTCTGGCTCTGAAAGAAATATTTAACTCTCTTATCACCCTGAAAATTCTTAGCATATAGAATAAGGAATGAATTCAAGTTTACATAGTTTGTACTGATATTCCAGTGCCCAAAAGTAACTTAATAATCATTTCTTTTCTCATTATTGTAATACTTTGGCTAAATCTTGAGGTCCCAGTCATATAAGTCTCTCTTTGATATGTTTAAACATATACTAAAGTAACAAATCTGTTTCTGAATTTTTCAAAATTTCATCTCCCTATCAGGTAGTTTTGATACCTGTCATTTTCTTTTTTTTTTTTTTAATTTTTTTTTTTTTATTAGTTGGAGGCTAATTACTTCACAACATTTCAGTGGGTTTTGTCATTTTCTAGAATGGTTTAAAATCTATCTAGCAAAGACCTTGCTATTGCCTTAAAGTTTTTTCTTAAAAAGCTTTTGGTACTTTTGCCCACCCTTATGTTAAGATTCACATTTCAAAACAAAATGTTTTTTCAGTGTGAAATATCCTTGTGCTTTTGAGTTTTGTCACTCAGTCGCGTCCTACTCTTTGTGACCCTCTGGACTATAGCCCGCCCGCCTCCTCTGTCCATGGGGTTTTACAGGCAAGAATGCTGGAGTGGGTAGCCATGGCCTACTCCAGGGGATCTTGCCAATCCAGGGATCGAACTCACATCTCCCGTGTCTCCTGCATTGAGGCGGATTCTTTACCCGCTGAGCCACTGCAGAAGCCCCATGGAATACCCTGCAAAGATTCTAAAACTGCATGAGGTGTAACACTAAATGAGGAGATATCACCATCTTTATAATAATTAGTTTTATTTGCCAGGAATAGAGCACAGTTCTCTTTTTATTCATATCTTCTTTTGCTTTTCCCACTAAGACAACACAGTTTGTTTCTATAAAAAAAAAAAAAACTATTATGTTTTAGGAATAATATGAAGGATAAATAAACAAAAATATACACATAAAGGGCAATGTGAAAGTATCCTTTCAGTAGTTTCCAGGCTCTACATTAATAGAAGATAAGTAGGAACAGCACTGACTCTTGCATATTTGTTGTATATCTATGTCATTGTTACCAATAATTTTGGTTGAATGTTTAAGGGTATCACCAAGACACCTGCAAAAATGACTCGTTTCCTATAGTCTCTTCTTTCAACCACTGAAAACACTTTTGTTCAGTACCAAGTACGTGCTGGACACAAGGGACACACACTATTCTGTGCTACAAACAAAAGATGCATAAATAACAACAAAAATCAGCCCTGTGAATTGTCCAAAACCTGGAGAGGAAAACACGAAAGCCAGCTAACAGCGCAAAGCACAGGATGGTAAGGAGATTTCATTTTTAAGTACAGGATATATTTTCTGCAGCAAAGAGACAACCAGCATCTTGGGCCAGCATTTGCAGGAGAAAGACTACCAGCTGTCCTAACACCAGTTAACTTCCTATATTAGGCAGTGGCTTCTGAGGCCGACAGCAGTGGGCTACAGGGGTCACTCTGGAAGGCCACCCAGATACTCCTTCAAGCCTGGGACACTCATCTCCCAGCTGCCAGGAGTGCTGGCTACTGAGACCTCAGTGGGGAGTCCCTCCACTAAAGTGAGCTGTCTCTCCCAAGGCTATACCCCCTGTCTGGTTACCCCCCTGCCCAAATGAACAGAGCAGGGTACAAAAGCCACAGTGTGACACATCTCTGAAGGAGCAGTCCAGCTCTACTGCATCCAGTGGGTTTGACCACAGCCTCCATCGTAACAGCCTCCCTGTAATTTCTCCCTCCACTCAGTCCTGCATCCTCACTCCCATACCTGGTCCTCCAGGCAGATCTCCGTCCCAGAGGCCCTTTGCCAAGACTCTGATCTATCTTAGTTCTGTATTTGTTGTTGCTTTGCCTTTTTTTTTTTCCTCTTGCTTGCATTTCTGTCTCCCTTCTGGTGTTGGAAGAAGGGCTCATAGCTATCATTACACTTACATACCTCCAAGAAATGATACAGATGAACTTATTTACAAAATATAAACAGACTCACAGACTTAGAAAGTGAATTTATGAAAGGGGGGATGGGGGAAAGGGATAGGGAGTTTAGGATTGGCATGTACACCCACTGCTCTATTCTAAATGAATAACCAACAAAGACCTACTGTATGGCAAGGGAACTGTGCTCAATGGTGGCAGAGGGGAAGGGAGTTTAGAGGAAAATGGATACATGTATATGAACAGCTGAGTCCCTTTACTGTCCACCAGAAACTATGACAACATTGTTAATTGGCTATAATCCAATATAAAATTAAAGTTTTGAAATAAAACACTACTTGGCTTGTGTGTGCATGCTCAGTTGCGTCTGACTTTGCAGGCCCATCAACTGCAGCCCGCCAGGCCCCTCTGTCCGTGGGATTTCCCAGGCAAGAATACTGGAGTTAGTTGCCATTTCCTCCTCCAGGGGATCTTCCTGACCCCGGGATCGAAACTGTGTCTCCTGCATTGCAGGGGGATTCTTTACCACTGAGCCACCAGGGAAGCACGTGGCGTGTAGGTGTGCTCAGTAAACATCTCCTGAGCAAACAGAAGTGGGCCCCTTCTTTGCTCTTTCCAGTCACACCAAAGGCTGGAGCCCTGCCTCCGCACTTCAGAAGGCAGCTACGAGCGGCTGCCTCGCAGATGTCCTGGGTCTGACCGCCTACCCCTCGGTGCGGACCTAGGGACGTGGCCCGCTCCCGCTCCAGACAGCCCTCTGCCTGAGGAAATCATTACTTCCTGTTTGATCTCTCGGCTGCTGACAGCTGTCTGAACCTGAAGTCCGTGCCCTTCTCTCCAATTACCTTCTTTTTCCTCCTGCTTGCATGCCACTCCGTCACCCAGAGTCAATTTCCTCCCGACTTACACCCACCACGGGGTAAGAGACAAGCCAAGGCAAGATTCAGATCCAAAGACATGGGAGTTCAAAATCAGGTTCTGTCTACTTGAACGTGCTGCCATTCAAGATACAGAAACTGCAACTATTCTAAAGCCATGTGTGAGCCACTTTACAGTTTAAAGCGCTTCTATCTTGCAGCGAGGCCAGGGCTGGGGGATATAACTGCACAGCACCCCTTTGATGCCCATGTCACCACGCCTATCCCTCCTGGAAAGAACTCACAGTCCGGAAATCTCTCCTAACTAGAAATGTACTTCAAGATACATATAATTAAAATTCATATATGAAAAGTAGCAATGACCTGACTTTCCTGGTGGTCCAGTGCTTAAGACTTTGCCTTCCACTGTGGAGGGTGTGGGTTCAATTCCTGGTCGGGGAGTTAAGATCCCACATGTCTCACAGCAAAATAAAATAAAATAAAACAATAGCAAGACTATAACAAATCCAGTAAAGATTTTTTAAATGGTCCTCATCAAACAAAAAAATCTTAAAACAAAACAAAACAAAAAAACAACAACCAAGTTGGTAGCATCACACAGACCCCAAAATGCCCCCTGCTGCCTAGTCTTCCATCCACACCTTGTCTTTTCTGGACTCAGGTTGCCAAGGAGACAGGCAGCCTCCTGGGTTCTCTTCCCAGGGCCCCAGTCTTAGACACCATCTAGATTCTTCCTCCCACCAGTGCCCCAGCGGCACACGTGGTTTCCTGGGTCCGTTTTTCAGATTCTGCTTTCTCCCTTCCTGTTCCCCTTGTAAAGGGAACAGGGAGTAACTGCAGCCTTTTCCCTCCTGATGCCAGCCTGTTGTTCCTAGCTCATCATCATCTTCTTCCTCCACAGCTGTTTCACCCTCTCCAGTCAGTCACCTCTGGCGTTCCTTGGCATGGTTTTTCCCAGTGAGAGTCTCAGCCTCGCCATTCACACCTCTGACATTACAGCCATGTTAGTCTCTATATAAGACTCAGGAAAGTCTTCCAAGGTGCCTGGTGCAGCAATTATTGCATATTGATCGGCATTTTCAAGAAGAAAACTAAGTCAGTGATTCACCCAAATTCACATCATCACTAAGGAATGAACAGAAAACAGATCTCTTGGCTCAACCACTGGAACATTCTGATATTTAATAGCAACAATATCAACATCCAGTTGGCACAGTGATATAGAATCTGCCTGCCAATGCAGGAGATGCAAGAGAAGCCGGTATGATCCCTGAGTCGGAAGATCCCCTAGAGGAGGAAATGGCTACCCACCCTAGTATTCTTGCCTGGGAAATCCCATGGGCACAGAAGTCAGGCGGGCTACAGTCCATGGGGTCGCAAAGAGTCAGACACAGCTGAGCAACTAAGCATGCAAGAACAACAGACATTTAAAAAAAATTGCTTCCTATGTACTAAACACTCATCTAAGCTGCCTTCACATGCTTCCTCTTTCAACCCTCAAAACAATCCTACTTCCGTAGAATAGGTAAATGATATTTTTTGTATTATCATCCAGTTTTGCCAATGAGGACAGTGAGGTTCAGAGAGGGTTAGATGCACTCTGCAGCCTGGCCACACGTCAGGAAACGTTGGAGCTGAGATCTGACCCAGTCCTATTATGATTCAGAATGCAGCAGTTACTCTAACAGAAGTCTTCCCAGTTGGTTTCATTTGTGACATGATGCCCACAGGATGTGCTGTCCAGGGTCACCATGACTCATGTGGTATTTGCCTCCCGTCCTCACCTGTCATTTTCTGAAACTTCAACTGCTTCATAAAAACACAGCTGCCTCCCTATTCTCACTTGTTTTCTCAAGTAAATATTGAAACATTTATTTCAGACAAATTCTCACTTGAAAACTTACGGATATCCATAAACGTGAGTCATCTGCCATTTCTTCCTATCCAGCATGTTAAAAAGAGGAATGGAGCTAGTATTTACAAGTTATCATAAGCCCATTTTATAGATGAAGAAACAAGGTTCAGGAAATTTAACTCCCCCAAAATCACACAACAAATGACAAAGATTTCCCATTCAGATCTTCCTGACTTCAAAGCAGAATGAGAAATCAGAGAATTACCTATTAAGCAACAATACAAAATTTCCAGACTGGAGTCTTATGCATTTCATCAGGATTTCCACTTTTTATTTATTTTCCCCAAGACCTCACAGGACCTCTTGTACATTTTTATCCATGAAGCAGAAGCATTCTGAATGTTAATAATTTTTTAAAACTTAAATACACGTAACTCCTAAGTACAAGAAAGCAGACATCTGAAGTCATCAAATTTGTTAAGACTATTTGTTACCTTGTACTGAGAAAATCATGTTTATTGTGTATATTGCTGGGGGGGAAGTAAAAAGATTTTTTTAACTTATTTTTTTATTGAAGGATAATTGCTTTACAGAATTTTGTTGCTTTCTGTCAAACCTCAACATGAATCAGCCACAGGTATACACATATCCCTCCCTTTTGAACCTCCCTCCCATCTCCCTCCCCATCCCACCCCTCTATGATGATACAGAGCCCCTGTTTGAGTTTCCCGAGCCACACAGCAAATTCCCGGTTGGCTATTTTACATATGGTAATATAAGTTTCCATGTTACTCTTTCCGTATATCTCACCCTCTCCTCCCCTCTCCCCATGTCCGTACGTCTGTTCTCTATGTCTGTTTCTCCAATGCTGCCCTGTAATTAAATTATTCAGTACCATTTTTCTAGATTCCATATATATGCATTAGAATACAATATTTAAACTTTCTCTTTCTGACTTAGGAAGTTAAAATTTCAAAGTTAATTTCCCCTCGTCAATAATACACGGCAAAGTCACACACACACACACACACATACATATACACACATACGGCAAAGTCTAACACGCACGCACGTGCGCGCACACACGGCAAAGCCAATAATACACACAAACGCGCGCGCGCACACACTCACACGCACACACACAGGCCTTCCCCTCCGCAGCATCCTTGGCCCGCTGGCGCCACCTGTCGGCCCAGTGCCGCCTGTAGCAGCGCCTGGAGCGGGGAGCTGTGGACGCAGCCACGGTCCCAGCACGCGGCTTGTCTGCTGTGATAACGGCTCTCTGGACCAGAAAAGAATGCAGCTTAATGTCACACCAGATGTCCTTTAAAGGGATTCATTTCAAAAGACTGCTCTTGTTTTTCTTCAGAAAGGATGTCTTGTTCCCAACAGAGTGGCCATAAGGTGGGGAGATCTCTCCACGGAGGCCAAGTACGATGATTATGTGATGCTACCACAGAAACACGAGCAGAAAAAACAGGAGCCAGAAAAGAAGGCTTTGGCCAAGACACTCTATGAAATGAGTAAGAGGGGAAGGAGAAAGCAGGGTTCTGCCACGCAGCCAGCTAGAATAGTAAATCCTGATGGAGAGAAAACTTGTTATCCAGCAGACATATGGGAGCTGTTTGCACATCGTCAGGGCTCTCAATCTCCTTCCTAGACAGGCTTCAGGAGTCCTATGAACTCCCTGAAATTTCATGCAAAAGGACTTTTGGGTGCTTTTTTTGTTTCTCAGTGGCAGATTTATAAAGTTCACTGTGTGTATGCCTCAGTCGTGTACAACTCTCTGCCATCCAGTGGACTGTAGCCCACCAGGCTCCTCTGTCCATGGGACTCTCCAGGCAAGAATACTGAAGCAGGTTGCCATGCCCTCCTCCAGGGGATCTCCCCAACCCCGGGGTCAAACCCATGTCTCTTATGTCTCCTGTGAGTTCTTTACCACCAATGCCACCCGGGAAGCCCATTCAATTCACTAGTTTATCCAAATTGCAACATATCAAAAGGTTAAGAACTGCCACGGTTGCCACTGAAGCCAGAACCAGGCAGACAGTGTGCCTGGGCCACAGGCGAACCTCCTCTGCCACCTTTTAGCCGTGCGACCTTGAACATGCACACACGGACACACAAATTCTCTGCCTCTCAGTGTCTCCATTTCAGAGAATGCAGATAAAATGCACCTAGTGAAAGGGAAATGACTTGCCAGAGTTTAGATATCAGTGGATGTTGGAGCCAGAGATCCAACCACGTGGTCTTCCCAAGCCTAGCAACTGTTTCACTGGCTTTCATTTCCTTCGATGAGAACCCTGTCCCCCGCTTCCTGGTCCATCGTCAACAGCAAAGGAGTGTTCCTCCAGGAAGATCAGATTCCTGGGCTCATAACCTGCACACTTCTGCAGGGTTCCACGCTCAGAAAGGCCCCTGCACTTGGAGTTCAATCCTCTGTAGTCACCATCTTGAAGTTCTTCATAATTGTATCTATGTGTGCTTCATAACTGATGTCTGATGAAACAATGGAACGTGGAAGAGGGGAAAGGCCTGGAGCCGGAGATCACACAGCACAGACTCCTGCCTCTTGCCACCTCCCCAGGAGACTTAGGCTTCATGCCCAGAAGCCTCATTTCCACCTCAAACCCCAGCCCCGCTCCCTCCTTTCCTGCCCCAGTTGGCTGCCAACAGACCTCCACTCGGAAACAAACCTCCACCCAGGGCGACAGCCACCACATCTCAAGGCTTCGTTCTTCTGTCCCTTTTCTCCTCCTCTGAGGAGCCTGGGAACAGAGGAGCGGAGGGTACCAGGAGGGGCTGATCTAGGGGTGGGACAAAGCAATGCCCATTCCTGCCACAGGCTACCAGCACCATAGTCAGTTTGAGGGGCGCAATTCAAAGAGGGTGTCTCATCCAACCCCAATCTCAGTACCAGGCACTGCATTTTCATTTTGCATTGAGCCCCACAAATCATGTTGCAGCTGTGTCCTTAAAGGAAAATATATGTATACTTTAATATTGAAGAATAAGTGCTAAGAGGCTGCTATTACTTGACCTCATATTTTAAACTTCTTCCTGCTGAATCCTCTATCTGCTGGCATTAGCACTCTGGCTTCACATTTATACATCATCAATTATTTGGGGATGAAAGTACAAACAAATAAAAAATTCAACTGTAGCAGAAAAGAGACTATATATAACACTACATTAAGATGTCCTATCGTATGGAACCATATGGGATTTCTATTTTAAAAACTGAGGGGAGAGAAATGGGCCAGTTGGGATAATGCTAATACTTCTTTCTTGTCCTTGCCTTCTCTTTTCCACCACAGTTCTGTTCTGATAGCACTGACAGGAAGGCCTGCTGGGGATTAGTTCATTTCACAGACTAAAGAGCAAAAAGTCTTTCTTTCTTCCTTGTCCCATTTTTTCTTGAGGAAATTGGCTGCAAGTTGTATTTTATGGTCTCAGCCAGAATGCTCAGTGCATGGTACTTAAGAAATAACATGCATCCATTCACATCACAGGGAAAACTCAAAGATGCACCTACTTTCTTCTTTCTTCCTTTTTCCCAATTCACATCTCAGAGGACTTGTTCAAGCAAAATTAGCAGCACGGGAAGGTGTTTTGATGGCCCCATTCTCCCAGTTCCAAGTCATGCATTTCTATCTCAGATCTTTATCTACATTACTACCCAAGTGACCACTTTAAAGACAAATATAGTCACCTCACTCCTGTGCCTATAAACCCAGTGGGTCTCCCGTGCTTCAAGAATCTGCTACCACTAACAGAACCTTCCTGCCTCAGCCTTTGGGGATTTCTGGAACAACTTACTAGGAGGTAAGCAGAATATAGATTTTATTAATTGCACAGATTCCATAGGAGCTAGACAAGGTCACAGTCCAAACCTAACTCAAAAAGAAAGGCTTTCACAAAGCAAACAATATGCTAATTCTGTGCCTCTCTGGAATCCATCCAACAAAAGGATCAAAAGGAGAGGTCTCTGACCCTATCTTTTCAATATCAGAGACATTAAACACCTTGGCTTTATTTTTCAAAGAGAAGGTAAACAAGTATCTACTGAGTTGGCCAAAAAAGTTTGAGTTTTTTCCGTAACAGCTCATGGAAAAACCCAAATGAACTTTTTGGCCAACCGAGTACTTCAGTGGGGCCTGGTCCCTTGATGGGGATGCTAGAGATAACACAGGCTAATGAAAGCAATGATTAGCTGGAACAGCAGAAGAGCAAAAAGGGGCTTCTGTGCACAAGTCTGGCAGGTTAGCCCTCCAGCCTGTAGTAGGACCAAGAGAGGAGGACAGCAAAGGGATCAGCAGCGATGACGGCCAGCTAGGGACACCCCGAAGGAGATCTCTTTAGCGGCTCCATTATAATGCTCCTCATACTCTATTACACTCACATGTTCAACTGTCCATCACCCCTGCTAGACTTCGGGTTCCTTCAGGGCAGACTGCTTACCTCTTTCTGCCCCGATGCCCATGAGAAGTGTGGGCTCTATTCCCAGCTGTCAGTGGGGGTGGAAAGAGCTTCCTTGGTGGCTCAGACAGGAAAGAATCTGCCTGTGATGCAGGAGACCCGAGTTCCATCCCTGGGTCGGGAAGATACCCTGGAGGAGGGCCTGGCAACCCACTCCAGTATCCTTGCCTGGAGAATCCCCATGGACAGAGGAGCCTGGCAGGCTAACAGTCCATGGGGTCACATAGAGTCGGACACAACTGGAGGAACGTTAGCATGAACGCACACAAGTGGACCTTCGAAGCTTCAACCAATTCCAAGCCCTACCCAAGTATACACCCTCCATCATCGGAAGCCATGTCCCTCCCTGATAAATGAGCTGGTGTATTTCATCAGCAACTGGCCTCTAACAGCCTGATTCCACCTGTGGCAGGCTATTCTGAAGAACAGGATGAATGGGGCTTCAGCGAGGCACTCCTTCCCATGATTTCTGCCCAAAATACCAATATAGACCAACTGTCCAATTTTCTATGATCCACACCACAACTGGGGAACATTCCACCGCCCATCTGTCACTTTTCTTTCTGTCAGATTTCTTGCAAGGCAAAGGAAACTGATTGTGTTTTTACATATAAATTAAACTGATACCGGTAATAAAAACACCTGACTGAGGCGTGCAGCTTCATAAAGGCAGCCTGTTTGGGATAACTGTGTCTGCAAGAGATGGAGTGGCCATCATCCATCAGGCATGGCAGGCCCTGCTGCCTGCCTGCTCCCAGCCTGGGGCTGATCTCAGCGACCTTTGGAGCATCTACTGCTCTTTGTCCTACACATCTGCTTCCTCTAGAGTATGGATGTCACGGGGATGCCAAACCTTGTCAAGGGCCCAGCCTCTGTCCAGCAGTGAAGTACAGAGGGGAGAGCACCCACTTTGGGGCCAGGCACAGCTGGGTCCAGATCCCCAGTGTCAAAGAAAAATACATGTGAAAGCTGCACATTTTAAGCTTTACTTGGGGTCTTATTGAGATCTGTAGATGGATGGCTCTGAGCAACTGTTCTGAAGAAGTAGGCGGTGGAGCCATGGTATATATGAATTTTTTGGCTAGGAAATACATGCAGTCAAGAGTGTGTGTGTGTGTGTGTGTGAGTGTGTGTTAGTCACTCAATTGTGTCCGACTCTCTGTGACCCCATGGACTGCAGCCCGCCAGGCTCCTCTGTCCATGGAATTCTCCAGACAAGAATACTGGAGTGGGTTGCCATTTCCCTCTCCAATATGAATATTAGTAGTAGTAGTTTAGTCGCTAAGTCGTGTCCAACTCTTGCGACCCCACAGCCTGTCAGGTTTTTCTGTCCATGGGATTCTCCAGGCAAGAATACTGGAGTGGGTTGCCATTTCCTTCTCCAGCAGTCAAGCATACATCTGGGTAAAAGATTATTGCTAAGCATAAAGAACAGCTATCTCAGGTTGATTTTAGTGCTTTTCCGTGTATGGGAAGATGCAAGAATCTGGGACCACTGAAATTCTTCCCAAGATATGTATCTAACTATCTAGGGGACCGACTATCCAAAGCACAGAGTGCCTCATTCTGAATTCCTCTCAGGGTGAAGTGTAGGCGGGCGACTGCAGTGGATTGCAACTAAACCCTTGTAGAATTAGACGATGAGTGATACTTTTTATTTATTTTTCTTGTTACTCACAACAACAAAATAGTAAGATGCACTTAGACAAGTCACTGGTCTTCTCTAAGCCTTGGTTTCCTCAATATGTAATTCAAGTTTTGCAGTACCTACCTTTGAAGAATTGTATGGGATTAGAAGTAAGAATACAAAGCCTGTGGCTTGCTATTGGCCATCCGTAAGTGGTAGTCATAGTAGGCTCTAAGAAGTCGTGTGTGTCAACTTCCACTTAAAAACTAATCTGTATCATCGTTGTTGCTGTTATTTTTAATCATTTTAGTATATCATTTAGTAGTGAAGAGACTCTTCCAGAATAAGATTAGCAGGACTAGAATGTAAGGGTAATAGCCACTTGAAAGCATAAACTAGAGAATCATCACTCAAATATTATTCAAGCAGCCTTTCTCCTACGTTAGCTAGGTTCCTTTCATTCATTCCAGCCACCTTATCTACAAATGGAAATAAGGAAAATGGGAATTTTAACAGTAGAACCAGACCTCACCTAGAGGAGAACCTCGCTAAAAGCCTGAAGGATCATTCAAAATTCAACAGAGCCCAAGCAACCGAGTTCTCCTGCCGCTCCCTCAACAACCAGGTCCACTGACTCCAGGCCTCTGCCATTAGTGACTCAGCACTCCTCGACCCGCTCCTTCTGATCCTGTTGCCTGTCTGCCTTTCTCAAGGTTTCTGCTCACACAGAGCTTCTACTTATTCACGGCTCTGGCTGCTCATGCCTCCACCCATTTCACGAAGCCTGTTTATACATCTCATGATGCCCTCTTGGTGTTCTCTCCTCCACGGACAACTGCTGGTTATACATCTCATGTTTAAGCTCCCCAGTGGAGAGGAACTTTACAGTTCAGTTCATCACTGTCAAAGATAATCACCATCACCCAAGTGGGGAATAGCTTGTATCAGGCTACCTCAAATCAGATAGCTACCAGCCTCAATTCAGATACTTTCCTCTGTCCAGTCAGCTATGGCCAGGACCTCTGAATCAAATTCTACGTATGCATAGGAACCCCTAGGGCTGCTTCCATCCACAGCAGGCTGTGGACTTGGCAGGCAGTCAGCACAACAGATTTCTCTCCAAAACATCTCTTTCCTCAGGCATTTTTATTTCAGAGAGGGCTTGTTACATGAAACAAAGAATTGATTACTGCACCAGAGATGCTACTAATTATACCGGATGACTCGTTTCACAAATTTCAGAGTAATCAGAACAACAAAACAGCATTCCTAAGCCACGTCCTTTGGAACAGGGAGTTTTTGAATCATAGAAGATTTTGTATTTATTTGCAAATGCAACCAAGTTAATACAAAATCCATTTTCAGAGGTGGGATAGAAGGCTCCTAATATTATCAAGATAACTGGGAAATGTCCAAAACGCTGTGTCACAGCACCAGGGTGTGATACCTGACTTACTCTGATTCTCCAGCCTGCTCTGGCAGTTCCTCCATTTAGTAAGTACTTATGGATCAGAGACCAACAAAAAAGCAACTGCTTGCTGTTTCAATACCTATGGATGATGAGGAACAGTCTCAAAACAGCTTTGTGAATGCCAGGTGGTGAGCCTTGCAAAAACTGGTAAAACAATGGCACTTCATGCCTGAAGTTCACACCTCTAACTGTGATGTTCCACTGCTTTATTTCTTGGCAACACATGCTTAACTCATTCCCCTGCAGCACAAAAGACTCCCAATTCAGCAAAGCCAACTCTCATTGCTTGTAATCTGGATGAATTTGTTTTGTTCTGTCAAGAAAGAGGTGTGAGGGAGGGAAGAAGAAGTTGGCCAAACCGCGAGCTTCTTTTTATTAATGTTTGGGAGCATCACATTGCACTTTATGGTAGTTTAAGGCAATTTGCATGACTTATTAAATGATGAAAAGCAAAGTAACATTGTTTTATGAATGATCACAAGGTCAGAAGACTCAAGAGAGGCATATAGCAGCAGAAACAATCTCGCCTGTGAAATGCTGCTGAGGGCCATTACCCAGATGTCACTCTTGCAAAAGAATTAGTCCAACAATTTCATGTCTTACACCGGCTGGACAGACCATATCTGAGCATCCCCAGTGTGGTGCTTTTGTAATATAAAAGTGGTTGAATACCCAGCATGAAGAGGCTTAGTAGGTGCTTTCATAGTATCCCAGGCAACACAATCATTTTGCTTAGAAGAATAAATTGAAATGATCTATTTAAGGGGCTGTCACTCCAGTTAGAAGAAGGGAACCTGTCTCTATTGTCTCAGTACCTAGTACAGAGTAGATAGTCAGTGAAATCTTGTTAAATTACATGGGGTAGGGTTCACCCAGTTCAGACAACTCTTAGGAGGGGTTACCAATAATATTTTGAAACAAAAGGGTTAACTAAGCATGACTTACTGTGGTGAGTATATATAAAAGCATTATATATATATAATATATATAATATATATATTATATATATACACACACATGATCTTACATATCACATAGGCTTGCTAAGTGGCTTCAGCCATGTCTGACTCTTTTTGACCCTATGGACTTTTGCCCACCAGGCTCCTCTGTCCATGGGGTTCTCCAGGCAAGAATACTGGAGTGGGTTGCCATGACCTCCTCCAAGGGATCTTCCTGGTCCAGGAATCAAAACCGCTTCTCTTATATCTCCTGCATTGACAGGCAGGTTCTTTACCTCTAGTGCCACCTGGGAAGCCGTTATGTATCATACACATACGTATATACCACATATGTATTTACATGTATTTATACATACGTATGGTTCCCTTGGTGACTCAGTGGTAAAGAATCTGCCTGCTAATAATGCAGGAGACACAGGTTCAATCCCTAGGTCAGGAAAAATCCCCGGAGAAGTAAATGGCAACCCACTCCAGTATTCTTGTCTGGGAAATCCCATGGACAGAGGAGCCTGGCGGGCTACAGTCCATGGGATGGCCAAGAGTCAGACATGCCTTAGGGACTACACAACAACAACAACACAGACACATATCACAGACTATATGGGTTCTCCTACCACCAGAATGATTCAGTCTATTTGAGGGTCAGTCCAAACTGTGTCTCTGCTCATTTATTGCTGATTTCCTCATTATAGACTGTTCTATACTTGAATTGCCCCCAAACTGGCTTAAAATCTCCACCTTCAGCATTACTGAGGATTGTTCCACTGCCACGACAGTGACACTTTTCACCCTAACCTCTTAGCTCTAGAAGCCAAGAAGCTGGGTCCTTCAACCAGGTCCTCCTGAAAGTACATACGCAAAATGCCGGGTGGATGACTCAGAAGCTGGAATCAAGACTGCCAGGAGAAATGTCAACAACCTCAGATATGCAGATAACACCACTCTAACGGAAGAAAGCGAAGAGAAACTAAACAGCCTCTGAATGAGGGTGGAAGAGGAGAGTGAATAACCTGGTTTGAATAATTCAACATTCAAAAAATGAAGATCATGACATCCGGTCCCATCACCTCATGGCAAATAGATGGGGAAAAAGTGGAAACAGTGCAGATTTTACTTTCTTGGGCTCTAAAGTCACTTTGGACAGTGACTGCAGCCATGAAATTAAAAGATGCTTGCTCCTTGAAAGAAAAGCTATGGCAAACCTAGACAGCGTATTAAAAAGCAGAGAGACATCAGGGCTTCCCTGGTGGCCCAGTGGTAAAGAATCGGTCTGTCAATGCAGGAGACACAGGTTTGATCCCTGGGTTAGGAAGGTCCCACATGCTATGGAGCAACTAAGCCTGTGCATCACAACTACTGATCCTGAGCTCCAGACCTGAGAGCTGCCACTGCGGAAGCCACACACCCTAGAGCCCGTACTCCACGAGAGTAGCCACCACGTGCCGCAAGGACAGAAAAGCTTGCACAGCAACCAAGACCCAGCAGCCAAAAGTAAATTAAAAAGTAAAGTTATAAATAATTTTTTAAAAAGCAGAGATATCACTTTGCAGAGAAAAGTCTGTAGAGTCAGAGCTATGGTTTTTCCAGTAGTCAGGCATGGATGTGAGAGTTGAACCATAAAGAAGGCTGAGTGCCAAAGAATTGATGTTTTTAAATTGTTGCTGGAGAAGACTCTTGATAATCCTTTGGAAAGCAAAGAGATCAAACTAATCAATCCTAAAGGAAATCAACCCTGAATATTCATGGGAAGGACTGATGCTAAAGCTGAAGCTCCAATATTTTGGCCACCTGATGCGAAGAACTGACTCATTGGAAAAGACCTTGATGCTGGGAAAAATTGAAGGCAGGAGAAGGGAGCGAGAGAGGATAAGATGGTTGGATGGCATCGTTGACTCAGTGGACACGACTTTGAGCAAACTCCAGGAGACAGTGCAGGACAGAGAAGTCTGGTGTGCGGAAGTCTATGGGGTCACAAGGAGTTGGACATGACTTAGCAACTGGACAAGTCCACTCTAGGAGGTTGTGTAAAGAGTTGGAAAGAACAGGGCCTTGGAAAATACATAGTGAAGGACTTGTGTTCCTAGTTACTTAATTTCTTTACTTTTCTATTTCTTCTTCTCTAAAATAAGCATAATAATAGTAGCCGTCTAGTACGGGTATTGTAGAGATTAAATTAGATGATACGTAAAGTACTGAATGGGGCTTTCCCATGGCTCAGTGGTAAAAGAATCTGCCTGCAATGCAGAAATGTGGCTAGAGCCGCAAGTTTGATCCCCAGGTCTGGAAGATCGCCTGGAGAAGGGAATGCCAACCCACACCAGTATTCTTGCCTAGGAAATCCCATGGACAAAGAAGCCTGGTACACTACAGTCCATGTGGCCTCAAAAAAGTCAGACACAACTTAGCCACTAAAATAACAACAAAGTACTGAATAGAGTTTAGAGCACATAATAAACCATTTAAAAAAGAAAGTGAAACTGAAAGTTGTTCAGTCGTGTCCAAGTCTTTGCGACCCCATGGACTATACCGTCCATGGAATTCTCCAGTCCAGAATACTGGAGTGGGTAGCCTTGCCCTTCTCCAAGGGATCTTCCCAACCCAGGGACTGAACCCAGGTCTCCCACATTGCAGGCAGATTCTTTACTAGTTCAGCCACAAGGAAAGCCCAAACCATTTAAAAGCAGTAGTTATCTTTAATCACCATTTTTTCACATGATTTTCTTCTCTGAACATTCTGAATTATACATCATGGTGCTAAATCCCTTTCTGTTCTTCTGAGAGGGTGAGGTGAGCAACATAGCTACTTTTTCATTAGCAAGTAAATTAAAAACAGAGCCTCTTCCAGGCAGAGACCACCTGGTATTCCTTCTCTAACATTATGAAACACAGTTCCCATTCCTAATTGTGTAACTGCTTCAAACTCCATGTGGTAGGGGTGATGCGTAGAGGTCTCAGCAAACAGGATTACTAATTGTTCATATGGTCATGTAACTTGTAGATGAGAAGGAAAGGTCTTGAAACTCTGAATCTTAAGGACAGTGAGCCTGATTCTCTTTGTTGTTTAGTCCTAAACTGTATGACAGAGGATGAGATGGTTGGATGGCATCACCGACTCAATGGATGTGGGTTTGGGTAGACTCCAGCAGTTGGTGATGGACGGGGAGGCCTGGCGTGCTGCAGTTCATGGGGTCGCAAAGAGTCAGACACGACTGAGAGACTGAACTGAACTGAAACTGAACTGAATTTTTTGCCACCTCATGGACTGCAGCCCGCCAGGCTCTTCTGTCCATGGGATTCTCCAGGCAAGAATGCTGGAGTGGGTTGCCATTTCCTTCTCCAGGGGATCTTCCTGACCCAGGGATCGAACCCGCGTCTCCTGTGTTACAGGCGGGTACTGTACCCCTGAGCCACCCGGGAAGCCCCTGATTCTCTCTGAGTCAGTCTAAATCATAAATCTCATGGACAGATATCCTCAGACATTTCCTTTAGCGGGTATTAAAGGAGTGCCCATTCTATGGAAAACTCTGTACTGGGTCCTCCTTTGATGCCCCAGGTTGGGTCACCTGTCCTTCTCACATCCCACAGAAACGAGGAGACGGCTGCATGGACCTATCACAGACGCTGCATCGGAACTGCCTGCCTACTTGTCTGACCCTCCCTCTGTAGCACCAGCTCCTTTAATCGATCTCTACTTCATCACCTCTCAGGTTAAACATTCACCTCCACACCTGCTGACAGAGGATCAAGGCCACTTAGGACTGTTTGCATTGTCTTCACACAATTTTTGCTCCCACCACCTAGGCTGTGAATTTGCCAAGAGCCAGGGATGCTTGTTCCCAAGTCGTTTTCTGCTTATTATAGTCGATATTGTAATATGTAATTTAATTAGCTGACATAAGCCCTTTAAATAGGGGTGCAAAAAGAGAGCTATTATACCAATAACACGAAATAGAATGTTTGGAAAGGGCTCAATGAAGGTGAGTCATCTTTGAAATGCTATTAGGTTAGCTATGAGAGAAAAGGCTCTTAAAAAATGAGGAGGAAAAAATGTACACTTTTTTTTAAAGACTGCTCATCTGGTTTGCTTGGCAAGTATATAAATTGTATCTCTACTTTAAACAAACAGAATCTGGGGGAAAGGAGGGGTTGGATGAATAGGGAGATCGGGACTGACATATATACACTGCCATGGGTAAGAGAGTGAGCAAGTGGGAAACTGCTGTGTAGTTTCCCGCGGAGTAGCGAGCTCACCCTGGGCCTCTGTGGTTGACCTAGATGGGTCGAATCGGGGGATATGTGTGTGTGTGTAGCTGATTTACTTTGTTGTACATCACTGTAAGGCAACTATACCCCAATTAAAAAAGAAAGAAAGAGAACTGGACATTGTAAGCAATGCAATGTGGGTGGGATCGGTGCACGTAACATGACAAGGACCTCATATCAGTAGACTCATCATCAAAGGAAAAAGTGACCCTACATTAAAAGATTGGTGATTAAATACGCCCTTGACTGCTGTAAGTTAAAACAAAATGTTTTAGTTATGTATGCATTATTTTAATGGTACTTTAAGCCATTGTTTCAATTAACCAAACAATAACTTCTATGAATCTCATGGTCTCCTAATACCTTGGTTATACAGTATATCCCAAGCCTAACATAGGAGCTAAACCATGGAGGGCAGGGGAAGCGAGAGAGAGAGAGAGAGAGAGAAGAGGAAGGGACAGAGGAAGGGAAGGAGATGAAGAAAGGAGCGGCTTTGCGTGATTTAAGTGAAAAATTGGTTTTCAGGCTGCCAAAGTGGCAGGTCAAGAAGCAACACCTTGCAAGCTCATCACAATGTGAAAGGGCTTAGTGTGCCCCCTACTCTTCCTGCCATCCCCCCCCACACACACAAAAAAGTTAAGTCAAAATCACTGCAGATGGTGACTGCAGCCATGAAATTAAAAGACGCTTGCTCCTTGGAAGGAAGTTATGACCAACCTAGACAGCATATTAAAAAGCAGAGACATTACTTTTCCAACAAAGGTCCGTCGAGTCAAGGCTATGGTTTTTCCAGTAGTCCTGTATGGATGTGAGAGTTGCACTATAAAGAAAGCTGAGCACCGAAGAATTGATGCTTCTGAACTGTGGTGTTGGAGAAGACTCTTGAGAGTCCCTTGGACTGCAAGGAGATCCAACCAATCCATCCTAAAGGAGATCAGTCCTGGGTGTTCATTAGAAGGACTGATGCTGAAGCTGAAACTACAATACTTTGATCCCCTGATGAGAAGAGCTGACTCATTTGAAAAGCCCCTGATGCTGGGAAAGATTGAAGCCGGGATGAGAAGGGGACGACAGAGGATGAGATGGTTGGATGACATCACCAACTCAATGGACATGAGTTTGGGTAAACTCCAGGAGTTGGTGATGGACAGGGAGGCCTGGTGTGCTGCAGTCCATGGGGTCGCAAAGAGTCGAACATGACTGAGCAACTGAACTGAACCGAAATCAAACTCTCAAGAAATTTGAAAAGATTCTCTCCAACTACTGCTTCTCCTGCATTTACTCTTCTTCCAAACTCTTGCCAATGAGCCCGCTGTGTAAGCAGAAGAGTAGATTTTACACATCTCC
Organism: Cervus canadensis; assembly: GCF_019320065.1. Taxonomy (NCBI): domain Eukaryota; kingdom Metazoa; phylum Chordata; class Mammalia; order Artiodactyla; family Cervidae; genus Cervus; species Cervus canadensis. Next base: position 7,079,643 of record NC_057414.1, on the reverse strand, counting down.
CTAGGCACGAGAAGTTGAGAGCAGAGTCTACAACTAGCATAGTGAAAGTGAAGTTGCTCAGTCATGTCCGACTCTTTGCGACCCCATGGGACTGTAGCCTACCAGGCTACTCAGTCCATGGAATTTTCTAGGCAAGAGTATGGAGTGGGTTGCCATTTCCTTCTCCAGGGGATCTTCCATAGGAGGTTATAATCCTGACCTGACAACACCCAGCTCCAAATGTGTCTAGGTCAGGAAGTTCCTCGTTATGCAGAATTGTTGGGATGACTGCCCTCGGAGAGAACAGCAAACTATGGAAAAGAACCCTGATTAAGCCTTACTGCACTCCAAGCCCTGTACCAGTCCTTTGCTTACTGAATCCTACAGCGATCCTGTGAGGGAGGCATTGTTACTCTACTTCACAGAACGAAAAAGGACCCGTTGAAGTCAAGTCATTTGCTCAGGATGGCACAGCTGGTAAAAGGAAGTAAACACCTGTACCTTCCCTGATCCCACCTTGCTCCCCAGCCTCACCCCTGCTATGCTTGGGCCAGCAGGAACTGGTTTGCATTAAGCGCTATGCCCACAAGAAAGTCTAGAGGTTTAGTTTTGTCTAGTCGTGACTCAGAGCAGAAATCTAAGGAAAGAAACTGTAAAGTATACCCAGGGTCTCTCTCCTCATCGCAATGCAAGCAGCATCACCGTCTGGTACTCCAAATTATGTGAGGCGTGAAGGAGCACTCGAGTACAGTGGAGGGCCCTTGTACACATTTGGGTAATTAGGGCTGGGACTCTTCTAACCACTCATTGACCAAAGCAATTCCTCTCACAGAAGCTTCTGCTCACACATTTTTGTTTTGTTTTTAAATCTACATGAAAATGATTTCCTGGGGTAAGAGTTCCACCTGGAGGATGATAGAAAATCTGGGCCACCTTCCACAAAACTACACAGGAGATAAGCCACACAAAGGCTGAATGCAGAACAAATGCTCAAGAAACTGTGCTGAGTATGAACGTTATGCCATGACAAATACTGAATCTTCAATAATAACTCTTTGAGAGAGATACTACTATTATTCCCATTCTGTTGATAAGGTAAGTAAGGTTTCACACACAGCCACTCATTTTTCTTAAATCACTCTGCTACTAAGCACTGAAGAAGGAATTGAAACTCAAGAACCCATAAACAAATGTTGGACTTTTAAGGGACACTATATACTGCACATCCAAGCAATAGAAACACTAAAAGCCTGACTCATGGGCTCAGAAGTCAAAACGTTATCCTTTGCCTCTAGCCCCAGTCCCAAGAAACTCCGCAGCCTGGATGTTTCCCTCACCCCTTTCGTTCACCTATGCTCTCCCTGCCGCTGCTGCTGCTAAGTCACTTCGGTCGTGTCCAACTCTGTGCGTCCCCATAGACGGCAGCCCACCAGGCGCCCCCATCCCTGGGATTCTCCAGGCAAGAACACTGGAGGGGGTTGCCATTTCCTTCTCCAATGCATGAAAGTGAAAAGTGAAAGTGAAGTCACTCAGTCATGTCCGACTCTTGGCGACCCCGTGGACTGCAGTCCACCAGGCTCCTCCATCCATGAGATTTTCCAGGCAAGAGTACTGGAGTGGGGTGCCATCGCCTTCTCCAATGCTCTCTCTAGAAACTACTAAATTCCTGTCACAAGCCATCTGATTTAAGCCTATTCCCACTCAAGTGTAAATAAAGCTTAATCAATAAGGCTTAAGCTTTAATCATTCATTTGTTTAAATTGATTATTTAAGCTTAACAAATCAAACTTAAGCAAATTCATTATTTCTTTACCTATGCAATTAATTATTCACACCTAATTTAAGATAAACAAGGCTTACTATATCAACCCTTGATAGAAGGCCCCCACCAGGTCTGGGCTGGCTCTGGGTCCGCTCCTCTCTGTCTGTGGACTACTTTCCTCCTTTCCACCAGACCACCACCACCCATCCCATCCCTCAGGGGTCATCTCCCCCAAGCCCAGCGCCAAAGTCGGACACCATTTCCCTAGCAAGCCCAGTGTCTGTAACTTTTGAGAGAAATTCACATACCCTTTGTGATTTAAGAATGTCCTTATGAGGTGAAAAGGATAAATAAGCAGAAGATATTATACCAAGGTCATGTGGCAGTTTTTATTCTCTAAGATAGCCACAATATCTCCCAGCCCACAGACTCTTAATAAAATGTGACCAGGGCACACTCTCCACTAAGCAGCAAAGTCTTGTGTCTGCTTCTTTGAATATGAGTAGATCTTTGTGACTGCCTGACAAAAAAGAACGGTAGAGATGATGCTGTGTGGACTTCCAATTAAAAGAAATGCCATAAGTTTTCTTCTTGCTTAGGACAATTGCTTTCAGAACTCAGACACCATGCTGTCCATAATCCCAGACCAACCCACGCGGAATGACCATATTGAAAAAATCACAGGTAGGTATTCTGGTCAACAGGTCAGCAAGACTGGTTTTCTGTCCTCTACATTCTCCCAGTCCTTTAACTACTGTATCAGCTGACAGTGTAATAGTATTGCCTTCTTATCTCCCAGCAGGACTGAGCTGATTGAAAGCAATCAGATTTAGACCCTAGTTCAATGTATATAGTAGCATTTTTGAAATGTTTTATTTATTCAATAACTAAGTGAAATAGTCATTCTTCACTGTTGGTCAAAGAAGGCTACCTAACAAAGGTAACATTTGAGCTGGGTACAGAAAAATGGGTTTCACCGGAATATTCTAAGGAGGGAATTCTCTTTGAGTAAAGGCAGGGACAGCAAAGTGATGGACATTTAGGAGGGACAGAAAGGTATGTGAAGTAGGAACACAGATCATATGGGAAGAAATAGTGAGAGAGTGCGGTAAGGTAGAGTGTAATGAGTCATGTAGTGTTATAAATCAATCTTTGGAATCTCGCCTTCATTGGGTGGCCATTGGGAGACACTGAAAAATTCTAAGAAAGGGAATATTGGTATGTTTTCCCTAAGCCATGCTCCCAAAGTTTAAATCACTTGTTTACTACATAAGTGTTGATCTAATTGATCATGTCTTACATAAATGTTTAGACACACTGCTTCCATACTTAATAGTCAGTAACATTAGGATGCCTAGTCAAAATCAAGGTCCTGAGTTGAATAAGTGCTAATCCTTCCCTTTCTCTGAGAAACTGGAGGTGTGTTTAGAGATAACTGGCACCTTAAGACAAGGTGTCCATGTCCCAGTGCAACAGAGTTCCAGATGGAATCGCCAGCCAGGCCTCCCCATATCTCCCCCAGCAAAAGTAATGTGATGAAAGAATTATTACCCAGAGAGAAGCAGAAGTATTAGCTCCAGCCACACCTCAGACAGTGCTTTGCAAAGACTCCTTTACAAACAGCCTGCAGTTCATGTTTGACAAGTGCAGGCTGAAACCATCTTCCCTTATTTCTGGCTCTAAAGGAAAACCTTGACTTCTAAAAATATGACTTCTAAATGATATGCCAGGATGATCACTAAAAATGGATGTTTCTTGTAGATCAATTCATGTGTATTCCAACATGTTGAGTAAATCTACTCTAAGCTAGCCATTTTGTATACACTTCTTCATTTAACTCTTTCTTATGAGAAATGGGTCAGTTACAACACCAGTTTTAGAGATGATGAAGCCTAAGTTCAAGGCCAGTAAATAATAGGCCAAAGTCACATCGTCAGTAAAAACTAGTTTCAAACACTAGCTGGCTATGTTTTTCCCTCCCCCATGAACTAATTCTGTCTCAATGTGACAGGAATCAGATTCATATGGGAGCACAAAGGTGAATAACACCCCATCCTTCCTATCCAGGACCTTGCAAACTATGGAGGAGAAAACAGGTAAGCAGAGAAGCAATAATTAAGAGCCAAATGGAAATATCAATAAACATTTTACAAAATGAGTAATTACTTCTAGTCACAAAAGATCCAGGAAGGCCTTACAAAGGAGAAAAATTCAACATGGATTTTCATGAATGAGCAGGATTTTGATTGATGGGGACTAGAGAACATCGCTAAGTGATAACCATGCCTGGAGTTTTGAACTGGAACTGAGCTGTCCAACAGCCCCGAGTCCAAAGAAATCTCAGCATCAATTCTAGACATTGGAGTTGTCACATAAATATCCAAAGGAACATTTACTGTGCATAAACTGTAAAATAATGTTTTGGAAGTAAAACTAAGAAAAACAATAGCATGTAATGGTAAATTTAAAATCAAACAAAATTAGCCAACCCAATGCATCAATTCATAAAGAGGGTTAGAAAAGAAAAACCCAGCCAGCATGACTAATTTTCCTTTGTTCTAGGAATGCAAAAAGTCCCTTAACATAATCCACCAAATAAAATAGTATAAGAGAAAAACCCAAATTTATACAGAACATTTTGAACTATGGTGTTGGAGAAGACTTGAGAGTCCCTTGGACTGCAAGGAGATCCAACCAGTCCATCCTAAAGGAGATCAGTCCTGGGTGTTCATTGGAAGGACTGATGCTGAAGCTGAAACTCCTATACTTTGGCCACCTGATGCGAAGAGCTGACTCATTTGAAAAGACCCTGATGCTGGAAAAGATTGAAGGCAAGAGGAGAAGGGAATGACAGAGGATGAGATGGCTGGATAGCATCACTGATACAGTGGACATGAGTCTGAGCAAGCTCTGGGAGATGGTGATGGACAGGGAAGCCTGGCATGCTGCAGTCCATGGGGTCGCAAAGAATCGGACATGACCAAGCAACTGAACTGAACTGATACACAGAACACAATTTTAATTAATATATCTTTTGATTAAAGCTCTCAGCAAATTAGGAATTGAATAAAATTTCCTTAAGCTGATAAAATACATCTACCAAAACAAACAAAAATAAGTAGCACTGCAGCAAACATATTCAAAGGCAAAATGTAAAATGCATCCACCTCTAAAATCAAAGCGAAGTTTTGTTGTGCAACAGAAACAACATTGTAAGCCAACTATACTCCAATAAAAATTTTGTTAAAAAACTGTATACAAAAGGACAAAACAGGAACTGAAATAATGCCATCCAAAAAATCGCAATTATTGTGAAGAAATAAAATAAAATCAAGGAGATAACAAAGATGACCGTTATCAATGTTAATCTTTGGTATTTCAATTAAGGAACTATCCAGAATAATGATGAAAGAAAGAGAAAGAAAGAAGGAAAAAAGATGTACAAGCATTGCAATGAAATGAAAGAAACAAAACTATCACACTGCATAAAAAATTAAGTGGGAGCTTTTACATCCTACCACCAGAGCAGAACCCTAAGGGAAGAAGAAAGGCCCCTTTCCAAGTCCTGGCCAGAATTCAGCCCTGGACTCTTTGTTTACTGTAATTCTCCCAACTTCCTGTCCCCCTCAAGAATTCTCCTCTCCTTTTTGGCTGCAGACTTGCACATGGCTCTTCATGGCTGCAGACCCCAAATCATAATTCCTGCTGATTACAGACAAACGCTTTTGTTGTTGTCATTGTTGCTGAAGAAATAACTGGCAGTCTGTATGTTTCAGATCAACAGATTGGTTTGGGAGTATCTACTTTGAAAACTCAAAAACTTCAGACAGATTAGCATCATGATTATTCTATTAATTTGAGAAGAACAGAAATTTGGCTAAGCTTTTAAACTTTGACTTAACATTATAAAGCTGGTTTTCTCCAAAATTACCAAATTTTAATCAAATCTCAACAAGTTTTTCATGTGACTTTACAAGCTAATTTAAAAATACTGGGTTGACCAAAAAGTTCATTCGGGTTTTTCTGTAAGACGTCACAGAAAAACTGGAACAAAGATTTTGGCCAACCCAATATATCTCGAAGAACAAAAGCTAAGAAACATTATCCTAGTATGCTATATGAAAACAGAGTGGCATTATTACTGTTCAGTAGGGAAAATGTAGGCAAAACTCTCTTACAACAAAACCCATGAACTACAAAATCTTACACAACAGTATCAATAAATTTTATTACATCATATTTAATACATCTTACTCAAAAGAAGCTATAGAGGAAATTTTAAAATAAACTATTAACTGGCATAAAATATTTGTTCTAAAAAGTTATCCAGAATATTAGGTTGAACAATATAATACTGTCATTTTTAGAGGTGAAGAAATGGTCACACATTAGCAATCCATTTGGTTAAACCTAACATAAAGAATTCCTCTGAGTCATTCAAAGAAGCTAAGCCGGAAGTGACAACGGTATCATGGCTTCAGAAGGCGCCCCTCACTTTCTGTCCACGCACCCTCCCAACAACAAGTACCAGCATCTTTCTAGAAACAAAAGTGTCCCTGAGGGAGGTGAGGAATTTAGTACCCTACACCCACGAACCCAGAGGAGTCCCACCCACCTGTGCATCGGGTAATAGGCCGAAAGACCTCAGTACCAGCTGTGGCCCCTGAAATGAACCAGCTGAGCCTCTCTCCTCTAAAGTCCAGACCCTCGGAGAACCCTGCCTGAGACAACCGCCCACGTGGGGCAGAGAGCCTTTGTGCAAGTCCAGGCTTCCAGAGAAGAGACAGCAACACAAAAAAAACCCACTCCAGGAAGCAGGGGAGTGAGTAATGTAATTGGGAAAACAAACTTCTAACTCCACAATACCTCTGCTTCTTTCACTTTCCCAATTGTATTCTATTGCTTTGGCTTCCAGTTAAGAATGTTGCCTGTAGCCTGAAATATACAAGATAGCTCAGTGCCCAAGGCTCTGACCTCTAAGAATATAACATTCTTCCATTCATATGGAGATTAAAAGTTGCAAAACAGAGTAACGTTTGTCTTACTGGAGGTTCCTGGGAGCATCCTGAGCTGCCCCCCTGCAAAAACCGAGGATTCTGACACCAATCAGTTCGCAACAGGCAGCCTCGCCCTGCCCTCTGCTTGCCTTTGAAAATGCTTTGCTGAAACCTTTCGAGTAAGCTGGGGTGTTTTGGGGCTCCCGTCTCTTGTTCTCATCGCATGGCCCTGCAAAGAAACCTTTCTCTGCTCCAAGCTCTGAAATTTCGGTTTGTTTGGCCTCACTGTACCTCAGCACATAAACCTGCTAAATTTAGCAGCAGTAAGAGAAACGGTCTGACTTGACCTACATCACCTCTCCCTGAAGGCAGCAGAGTTTAGGGCTGAGACATCTTCCTTGGCCCCTGATTTCTCCCCAGGTGGGAAAGAGAGCCCTTGAGAAGCACCTGGCTTCCCCAGCTCTGCAGATGCCGCGGAAGAGGCTTATCTGTCTCTCAGCCCCACCCTCTGGGGAGTGGTTCCATGCGCCACTGCGGACACCAGAATCCAGGGAAGCTCAAGTCTCCTACATGAAATGGCAGTTACACTTGGCCATCCATAGTTCCACCAACAGTAGATTCAAATTTGATCCAAGGTTGGTTGAATCCCCAAATGAAATACAAGCTGGTACTGAAAACTGACTGCATTAGGTCAGGAGCACCAGGACTTGGGATGCAGGTTGCGGGGGGAAGCCTGGGAAAGTACTCAGGACTCTCACAGGGCATTACAAGGACCCTAAGCTTAGTAAGCGTATGGAGGACTCCGTCCAGAAGCCTGCCCCCAACACGCTATGACAGCCCACCTGCAATCCCCCAGCTGATCCACCCACACTCCCAGCCCCCTCACGCCTCAACCACACACACCCTGACTCCGCAGCAAGTACCTGTGAGTACCAGCGAGTACCTCCTGAAGGTTGCGGCGCAGGAGAGCTCTAGGAATGACCAGCAGTGATCACTTGCAGAAAGCAGGCCCTCATCTGTGGGCAAACTTGACACCGCAGAGCTGAAGTGTAGCACCACCTATGGAAAACAAAAGAGGCTGTCAGCTCTGGCCTGTTGCAGGATGGAGAGAAGGTATGCAAGCCTAAAACATTCTGCCGCAAGCTTAAAGCATTCAAGCCTGGAGCAGATGTAGCCACAGAGAGTCTAAGAAACCACCGGAATCTCTAGCAGGGCAGATGGAAGATATTTCCTACCCAGAAGTCAGTTAAAAAAAAAAAAAAACCTGGAGAAGGTAACTGCTAATTCAACTCTGAAGACAGTGATGCAAAAGCCAAAGCACTATGAAACGTCAAGGTAATGTGACTACAAAGGATCACAATAATCATTCAGTAATGGAACCCAAAGACAAGAAGGCCAGCAACTTACTAGAAAAAGAATTCAAGTAGCTGTTTTAAGGAAACTTAATGAGTTGCAAGAAAACTCAGGCAGTTCAATGAAATGCAGTATGTATGTGGTATGTATAGACAATGGAATATTATTCAGCCATGGAAAAGAAGGAATCCTTGCTATTTATGAAAAATCTATGGACCTTGAGGGCAATATGCTAAGTGGAATAAGACAGAAAAAGACTAAACATGTATGTTATCACTTATATGTGGAATCCTTGAAACAGAGAGTAGAGTGGAATATACCACAAGACAGGGGGTGAGGGAAATAAGAAGATACTGATCAAAGGGTACAAACTTTCAGCTATAAGATGAAAATGTTCTGGGAATCTGAAGTATGGTATGGTGATTATAGTCATAGTATCATATTTATATATTTATACTTGAAATTTTCTCAGTAGATCTCACCACAAAAACCTATGCAATGTGTTGGAGGTGTTAACTAGGTGGTAATCATTTTGAAATACATATCAATACACTGTACACCTTAAACTTACACCGTGTTATGTATCACTTATATCTAAATAAGGTTGAAAAATGAAAAAGCTAAGCAGACTTATAGGAAAATGACTAACAGACAAAACCAGCATTTTACAAGAGTGCAAGCAATCAGCCAATCGGTAACTGAAGAGACACTAAACTCTAGAATCAGGAAAATGAAAATTAAACCTAGAACTATATGCAATCTCATCTCCATTAGATTGGCAGAAATTATAAAATCTGACGATGCCAAGAAACGCAGGGGGGTCCAATCACTGCAGAAGGAACAGGACAAAGAGTATTTTCATTATGTGCTGGTTTTCCATCTTGGAATTAGCCACCATTATTGTCCTTTGCCCACTTAATCCCATCACTCACAGGACAAAAGCAAGAACAGAGGGAACACCTGGGCATTACACTGGAGAACTGAACTCTCGTAACCTTCATTTTTTTCAGAGATGACACAAACAATAGAAATAAAATTGTTGGACCCTAGATAGGAAGTCTATACTGTCGGGCAGTGTCATGTACCAGAATCACCTGGAGACACGCACTGATCACCTGCTGCAATTCTGTATCAGAACTGTGGATACAGGTGTTGGTGATAGGGCCCAACACTCTGCATTTCTAACAAGCCCCGAGGTGATGCCGACGCTGTGGTCTGTGATGATGATGAGCATTCTGGGGACCACACTCTGAGAGCTCTCGCATTGGAGAATGAACTTTGATGTATTATAGGCTGAGAAGAAGGGAATGATTCAATGGAAGGGAAGTTAGCCTTTATTTGGGGCCCACTGTGTGCCAGGCAGTGTGTATTTAAGTGCTTTAATAGTCACAGGAGGGTGTCCCTGGTGGCTCACTGGTAAAGAATCTGCCTGCCAATGCAGGAGACATGTGTTCAGTCCCAGATCCAGAAACATCCCACATGCCTTGGGGCAGCGAAGGAGCCTGGGAGCTGCAACCACTGAAGCCCAAGTGCCCTAGAGCCCATGCTCTGCAACAAGAGAAGCCCACACACCCCAACTAGAGAGTAGCCCCCAACTGCCACAACTAGAGAAATCCACATGCATCAAGAAAGACTCTGTGCAACCAAAAATAAATAAACAAATCTCCTTTAAAAAAAAAAAAATCACAGGAAATCCATGAAAGTGTTGTTAATCTCATTTCACAGATAAGGAAATAAGCTTCTCAAAAGTTAAGTAATTTTCCCAGCATCCCACAGGTAATATATGACAGAAAGGTGATTAAAATGTAGGTCTATCTGACTACAACTCTGATTTTCTTTGCCCCATACTCCACGATTTTCAGAGACGGAACATCCTCTGCTATCGGTTGTTGTTGTTGATTAGGCTCTAAGTTGTGTCTGACCCTTCTGCAACATCATGGACTGTCGTCTGACAGGCTCCTCTGTGCATGGAATTTCCCAGGCAAGAACACTGGAGCAGGTTGCCATTTCCTACTGCAGGAGATCTTACCAACCCAGGGATCAAACCCACATCTCTTGTGTCTCCTGCATTGGCAGGCAGATTCTTTACCACTGCGCCATCTGGGAAGCCCAGCTAACTCTAACTCTGAGGTGGCATTCCAGGGAAACAAAAACTCTAGCCCAGCCCTAAGGGCTATCCTAATGCCAGTGTGAAGAGGGAGAGAAAGAACATTTTAGATATTTTCTTATATTTTTTCAGTTTTATAGAGATCTCTGAACATACGATTATGCTGATTTAAGCTATAAGCATACTTAATACAATTCATTTCAGTTTATGTTAATTTCTTGTTAGCAAATACTTATGTTATTTATGTAAAGTCTCGATGGATTGAAACAGAGGTTATTGAGAAGACATCCCTCAATGAAATGGACCCAATATCTTTATCCAGTCCTTCTTAAAAATAAACTCAACTCTTAACTCTTAATGTTTCATGCTTCCATGACCATAAGCACTATGGAATACAGTAAGGAGTGACTTTTTTTTTCTTTTTCTTTTGCTTTGCAGCTTGAGGGATCTTAGTCCCCCAGCCAGGGATTGAACCTGGGTTGGGCAGTGAAAGCACCACGTGTTAACCCCTGGACAGCCAGGGAGTTCCCAGGAGTGACTACTTATGCCCGATTCTTCAGATGCTTCTTAAAGACTCTTCTTAAAGTAGAAAGCCCTCCTCAGGGATTTTTGAAGTTGGAACTGCCAGCCGGAGCTCTTTAGGGTGCCATGGTTTCTGGATAGGATTATACTACACCTTGTGTACATAACTAGCACTTCAGAAGAGGTAAGGCATTAAACAATGCAATTACTGTTTAAACTTTACATTAACATCACTTACATCTCTGCAACTCTACAAAAACCTAAAAGGATCAAATAGCTCACTTGAATTTGTAGCACTAGGTAGCATGAAAAACACTACCTCTGTTATCTCTTTAAAGCAGGAAAAAAGAAAATCTTCCTATGGGAATATAACCCAGACTTACAATGTAAGCATAAAACAGCAAACTGCTATTCAAATTGCTCTCATAGTCCAGGTACTGATGCAAAGGAATCAGCTAATTACACTGTATATAGATGTTCTGATCAATTCCAGTGTGTCTTTTGGGGGGAGTGGGGGGCACAGTTTCCATACTAATAAGCAATGCTCAACACATTAGCTGGGTGTGCCATAATTCACCTCAATTCTGACACTATCCATTCAGAAATAGCATCAGATTACACAGGCTGATGGCTAAGTGTCACAAGACTACCTCCCACCCACCCCCAACCAACACACATACACACACACACTTCGGGTGTCAATAGCAAGTCCAGGCTAATACCTGTATTTTTTGACCAACTGGCTATAGGTCAGAGGTTCCCACAATCTTGATTTAGTTGCTAGAGCAGCTCACAGAACTCAAGAAATTAAACAGCCAAATGAAAGAGATGCATAGGGTAAGGTATGGAGAAAAGCACAGAGCTTTCACCCCCTAAGTACCATGTTCCCCAAATTCCCATGCATTCTCTAAACCTGAAAGTTCTCTGAACCCTGTCCTTTGGAATTTTTATGGAGGATTCATTTTAAAGGCTGATTAATTAAAACATTGACCATTGGATCACCAAAAAAATCTACAAGCAATAAATGCTGGAAAGGGCGTGGGGAAAAGGGAACCCTACTAAACTGTTGGTTGGATTGTTAACTGGTACAGCCACTGTGGAGAATAGTATGCAGGTTCCTTAAAAGACTAAAAGTAGAGCTATCATTTGTTGTTGAAATTGTTGTTCAGTTGCTAAGAAGTCATGTCCAACTCTTTGCAGCCCCATGGACTGTAGCACACCAGGCTCCTCTGTCCTCCACTATCTCCCAGAATTTGCTTAAATTAATGTCCATTGAATTGGTGATGCTATCTAACCATCTCATCCCCTTTCTCCTTTTGCCTTCAATCTTTCCCAATATCAGAGTCTCTTCCAATGAGTCAGCTCTTCGTATCAGGTGGCCAAAGTATTGGAGCTTCAGCATCAGTCCTTCCCATGAATATTCAGGGTTAATTTCCTTTAGGATGGACTGGTTTGATCTCCTTGAAGTCCAAGGGACTCTCAAGAGTCTTCTCCAGCACCACACTCTGAAACCATCAATTCTTCGGCACTTAGCCTTCATTACGGTCCATCTCTCACATCCACACATGACAACTGGAAAATCCATAGCTTTGACTAGATGAACCTCTCTCGGCCAAGTGATGTCTCTGCTTTTTAATACTATCATATGATCTAGCAATTCCATTCCTGGGCGTATATCCAGAGAAAACAATAATTCAAAAGAATACACGCACTCCAATGTTTACTGCAGCAATATTTACAATAACCAGGACATGGAAGCAACCTAAATGTCTATCAACAGAGGAATGGATAAAGAAGATGTGGCACCTATATGCAATGGAATATTAGTCAGCCACATAAAATGAAATAATGCCATTTGCAGCAACAAATATATAAGCAACTGCTTATATGTAGAATCTTAAAAAGGTACAAATGAATCTATCTACAAAATAGAAATAGAATTACAGATGTGGAAAACAAACTTCTTCTTACCAAGGGTAAGTGGGGGCATGGGAAAATTGAGAGGTTGGGATTGACATATAAACACTGCTACATATAAAATAGATAACTGGTAAGGACCTACTATAGGGCACAGAACCCTACTCAATACTCTATAATGGTCTATATGGGAAAAGAATCTAAAAAAGGGTGGATATGTATATGGAGAAACAATTCATTTTGCTGTACGCCTGAAACAAACACAACATTGTAAATCAACTATACTCCAGCAAAAATATTTTTAAAAATTACTAGCCATTTAATCACATGGTTGGTTCTCCCGGCAAGAAGCCCCCCATCCTCAGGTGACTGAGAGATGGCCAAAAAATCACTTCATTAACACAACAAAAACATCTTTATCACTGTGCACACTTAAGAAATTCCAAGGGTTTTTGGAGCTCTGTGCCAGAAACAGGAGGAAGACCAAATATTTCTTGTTATAAATCACAGTATCACACACTGTCATAGCATGCTAGGATCTAATATGCTGTCCATTGTAAAATACACCATTTTATTAGATTTGAGGGAAGAATCATACAAATATTCACCTATTTAGACTTAACAGTAATTGAAATTCATCCAAATTTTTTCTTTGGTGGCCTAATCAAGTTTGGAAGCTAAGTTTTGGATATACTTTGCATATACTACACCAATGATAGTGGCTTTTTCAAATCTCAAGGATTAATAGTGTTATTTGTAGGCATAAGGAAGAATATTTATGTTTTATTTGCATAGCCCTCATAGCTTTATTCTTTTTCTGAAAATGAAGGAGGGATCCTGAAATTTGGTCAGCTTCTCTTGAAAGTCAACCAAAAGTTCTTAAGAGAGAGATGCTTGCCAACAAAATCACACTCTTTCAAATACATAAATTGGTCATCCCAGCTTCTCTAAGAGTCTTATGAGCTGCTGCTGCTAAGTTGCTTCAGTTGTGTCCAACTTTGTGCGACCCCATAGACAGCAGGCCACCAGGCTCCGCCGTCCCTGGGATTCTCCAGGCAAGAACACGAGTGGGTTGCCATGTCCTGCTATTCTGAGAAATTTTGGAGTTTCTTTTTGCTTTCATTGCATTGCCTGACATGTGTAAATTATTCTTCCAGAGACAAATTATGTATTTTATTTTAATGCTGCATCATAATGCAGTATTTTTGAAGGCATTTAAACCAATAATTAGGATCCAAATTTAAGCTAAAAATGCAAACTCCCTGTAATGATATTGATATGAAACTTTCAACTGAATTATCAAGTGATTAAATAACCTCCATGTGTAGACAAGTTCATATATCTCAGGCAACATAACAATCCAATAAATAATTCTTCTGTTTGGCCATTGACAGAATATATTAATTTTGAGATACATCTCAACCACAGAAATATTGATAAATAGGGGAAAATAGCTCATTGTCATGGGAATATTCACAAAAATAAGGAAGGGCTGCCATTGATCGAGCAAATACTACTTGAAAGGTACCCTGTAACCCTGCAATAGAGGTATTAAACCTTTATTACAGGTGATAAAACTGAGGTCAAGGAAGGTTATGAAATTTTCCCAAGATCCACCAATAACAGATATTGTAACCACTGTGACCAGAAAGTCCATAAATCTCTTTGTCCTACAACTATGTTTCCCTAATCTGAGGCTACAGGTGAGAATCACCAGTGAGTGTGGGTTTTGTCCAGGTGGACAGACCTACTAATTCTTCCTAAGAAGCTGGCAGTTAGTCAGAAGATCAGGCTTTAGGATCCACCAGATTGTCCCAGGCTGGTAATAATTTGCCTATACCTTCTCACATGTTTGCTATAATCCACAGGAGTCTTGTTCTGCCAATTATGAAAGATTGGTTGTCTAAAACATAGGGTAAAGAAAAAGCTTTTTTAAGAAAATCAAAAAATAAAACAGGGTAATCAAGAAAAATGTTGACACAATCTTAAATGCAGTGTGGGTCTACCTAACTACAATAACTTTGATCCATGCAGGTATAACATTCAGGTGAGCTTTCAGAACTGAGCATTTAATCATAGCTGTCAGGCTTTATTTTTTTGGGCTCCAAAATCACTGCAGATGGTGACTACAGCCATGAAATTAAAAGATGCTTACTCCTTGGAAGGAAAGTTATGACCGACCTAGATAGCATATTAAAAAGCAGAGACATTATTTTGCCAACAAAGGTCCGTCTGGTCAAGGCTATGGTTTTTCCAGTGGTCATGTATGGATGTGAGAGTTGGACTGTGAAGAAAGCTGAGTGCCAAAAAATTGATGCTTTTGAACTGTGGTTCAAAAGTCCCTTGAGTCCCTTGGACTGCAAGGAGATCCAACCAGTCCATCCTAAAGGAGATCAGTCCTGGGTGTTCATTAGAAGGACTGATGTTGAAGCTGAAACTCCAATACTTTGGCCACCTCATGCAAAGAGTTGACTCATTGGAAAAGACCCTGATGCTGGGAGGGATTGGGGGTAGGAGGAGAAGGGGACGACAGAGGATGAGATGGATGGATGATATCACCGACTCGATGGGCATGAGTTTGAGTAAACTCCGGGAGTTGGTGATGGACAGGGAGGCCTGGCATGCTGTGATTCATGGGGTCGCAAAGAGTCGGACACGACTGAGCGACTGAACTGAACTGAACTGAAGCATCAATATCCCTTGAGTGGTGTTTTCAAAACACACAACCAAATAAACAGAAAATAAAAGAACAGGTAAAAAGAAAGGCTAAGTTATTTGTTCAAGTTCAGAAAATTAGGAAGTGGATGATCCAAAATCAGACCTGTCTTACAAGACAGGCTGGCTTATACAGTATGCCAGCTAAAGTCAACCATTTTTATGAATGTGGATATAAAAGTCCCAAATAAAATTGTGGCAAAGGGAATTCAGAATCCATCACAACCAAGTAGAATCTATCTCAGGAATTTAAGGATGGTTTAAAAAATCAGGAAATCCATTAATGTGATTAATGTTTTACCTGATTAAAAGAGATATGCCAGTGTAAGAGATGCTGAAGTTTTACTAAAATGTAATACCATTCACAAATCAACAACATAAATGTTCAACAGAAGGAGAAAAGCTTACAAATTATGATCTATCCATTCAATAACTATAGGCAATCATTAATAACTCATTTTTGGAAGCTATCTTAAGCATCTATCTTAGAATTTCTATTTTCTAAAATAGAAAATGTTTAAGATATTTTCATTGGAAAAGCCAGTGAATGAAATTATACTTAAGATGACAATTATACAAGAGGACAGCCTATGATAAAAAAAAAAAAAACTGTAAACACACAAGCCAAAATGCTAAAAGGGATATGATCACACTGTGACTCTTTTTCTTCTTTCCAAAATTTTAGTTCTAAAATATAATCTAATGTAAATAAAAGTCAGAATCATAAAAAAAATGTGTTGAAGCCACTTTCATCTTTCTTCTGACTACTAGTATTTATTTTCTTCCTCATTCTCAGGGCAATCTGGTATATCATGTTTTCCAAGAATTGAAAATATTTCATTCTGTACATTGCCTGTTTTATCACTCATCAGGGACTGCATGCAATACGGGCACTATTTATGTTTATTGGGTTTTTAATAGTGGTCACATGGAGAACAGCATTTTATCTACTGTCATATGTAATCCATTCCAGAAATAAAACTGCATTCTGAATGTAGGATTTGCCAACTCTCCTTTGGATGGCACAAGCAGCTTTTTTCAATTGGATTTGTTTTCACATTCCAAAACTCAAAACTCTCCTGACCTCATGATCTGTAAGAATACAAAGTAATGTATTATCTGTTTTCCCATTTGTCAACTGGCCTATCTTTCCTCCTGCAGAAACTTACATGGTAGTTATTTTTAGTTTTTTTGAGAAACCTCTATATTCTTTTCACAGTGGCTGTAGCAATGTACTTTCCCACCACTAAAAGTGTCTGGGTGTATCCTTTTCTCCACATCCTTGCCAACATTTTTTATTGTGATCTTTCTGAAGATAACACATTCTGACAGTTATGGTGACACCTGTGTTTTTGATTTGTACTTCCCCGATGGTTAGTGATGCTGAGCATCTTTCCTTATGCACAATTTTTTTTAAGTTATAATAAATTTACTTTAAACCTGAAGCCCATAGATTATATAGCCATGCCATCATCCCAAAGAAATCCATTGACATCTTTGTTCTGGCTGACAGGCAATCCAAAGGCTATCTGCAGCCAACAGCTTGACAACTACTTTATTCCAGCCTTCTCCTAGATTGCCTTGTCTAGTTATTCTCCTTTCCTCTGAGTTTTTTTTTCATCTCCATAGACCCAAGAAGCCAATCCTCAGAGGTGGCATCATATCTTGGAAAGTGTGGACGATTCTCTAACCGAGAGACAGAGGAGAGGTTGGAGCACTTACTTACCACCTGTGTGACTGTACGTAAGTTGTGTCACCTCTCATGACATCATCAAGGGTAACAAGGTCTGCTCATAAGTGCCGTAAGCATTGGAGAGGATCATCGACATGAGGCTGGTACAGAGTGAGGGCGCAATTCATACATGCCGAATGGTAAAGTATTACTTACTGCATAGCAGGAGAAGAAGTAAAATGAAAGAAGTGGCAGGGTGTGATAGAAAAATTATTTGCCCCTTTGTCTAAATTTGGGTTGTAAACCCTTCTCAGATACTAACTAACCATGTCACTTTGGGGGCAAAGCATTGTCCTCTATTGATGTCGAGCAGGCCCTGTGAGGCTCCCAGCTACAGATGCCCTTTTTATCCCCCTTTCTTGGAGGCAGGACTCCAGTCTCCATGATCTTCTCTGAGTTCCAAAGGGCAGATTCAAAGTTGCTAATCAAGAGAGGAGCAGTCAGGAAAAATTGATGCTTTCGAACTATGGTGCTGGAGAAGACTCTTGAGAGTCCCTTGGACTGCAAGGAGATCAGACCAGTCCATCCTAAAGGATATCAAACCCTGAATAGTCATTGGAAGGACTGATGCTGAAGCTGAAGCTCCAATGCTTTGGCCACCTGATGCAAAGAGCCAACTTATTGGAAAAGACCCTGATGCTGGGAAAGATTGAGAGCAGGAGGGGAAGGGGGTGACAGAGGATGAGATGGTTGGATGGCATCACTGGCTCAATGGACATGAGTTTGAGCAGGCTCCAGGAGATAGTGAAGGACAGGGAAGCCTGGTGTGCTGCAGTCCATGGGGTCACAAACAGCCAGACGATTGAGCTACTAAACAGCAAAGCCAGGAAACCACCTGTTCAGTTCAGTTACTCAGCCCTGTCCAGACTTCTGGTGAAACCACCTGAGGCAAGATTAAAGAGACTAGAGAAGTTCATCAAGATCAGGAGACCACCTGAGACCCTGCAAAATCCCAGTCTCATCAGCCACCCCACCCTTTTGAAACCTTGAGGAAGAAAGAAGAATGCAAGACTGTTACTGCCTTGATCCTTATCACATACCCCTGCCTGACTATATAACCTCTCCCTACTCCCCAGGGGCTTCCCAGGTGGCACTAGCCGTAAAGAACCTGCCAGTGTAGGGAATATAAGAGACACGGTTTCAATCCTTGAGTTGGGAAGAAACCCACTCCAGTATCCTTGCCTGGAAAAGCCTATGGGCAGAGGAGACTGGTGGGCTACAGCCCATGGAGTCAAGAAGAGTCAGACAGGATCGGGATGGGGAACACATGTAAATCCATGGCTGATTCATGTCAATGTATGGCAAATACCACTAGAATATTGTAAAGTAATTAGCCTCCAACGAATAAAAATAAATGGAAAAAATAAATAAATAACGGTCACAATGTTTAACTTAAAATAAATAAATAAAAATAAAAAGAAGAGTCAGACACGGCTGAAGTGACTTTGCACACAGGTATTCCCCAGGGAAGAGGGCACAGTTCTTGAGGCACTAGCCTACCGTGTTCCATCTTTACCTGGCAAAATAATAAAGCCACTCTTTCCTCTCTTCCCTGTAACTCTGTCTCCATACCTGTGTTTGGCATCAGTGCACAGAGAGCCAAGATTTTGGCATCACTATGGGCACCAGTTTCTTTGCCTGTAAAGGTGATAAATCAGATTACAGGATCCCTTAGACCAGTGGTCCCCTACCTTTTTGGCACCAGGGCCTGGTTTCGTAGAAGACAATTTTTCCACGGACTGGGGTGGGGTGGGGGATGGTTTCCAGATGATTCAAGCGCATTACATTTATTGCGCACTTCATTTGTATTATTATTACATCACCTCCACCTCAGATCCGCAGGCATTAGATCCCAGAGGTTGGAGACCCCTGGCTTAGACTCCTTTCTGCTGTAATGCTCCGTGTTCTTTTGTTGTCTTTCTTTTTTAATCATACCGAGTGCACAGCTTTCAAACCCTACGCCTTTTCTTGAGAGAAATCCTCGTCTCTTTTCTTTTCACCTGATATTTTTCGGCAGCTGTCACTTCCCACACAGCTACAAAAAGGGCTTGTCATAGCCCCGAGCAAGCACGGCTGTTTGGCAGCCAAGGTGCAGAGCTGAGTGAACAGGGCAAATTCTCTAACCTTCCCACCTCCAACAGGGCAGCCTCGCACAGGGTTTGATCAGACAAAGCTTCCTCCAGCCCTTCAGCCTGCAACTCCCTCTGTGTTCAACCAGGCACGCGCATTCCTGTTACAACCTCCCCACGAGCCAGCGGCAAGTTGGAGACAAAGGGTCTGAGGGCTTTGTGCATGTGGGAGTCTTTGCCGCCTGGCCATGCCTGCCAACCTGCCACAGTTCATCGACAGCGATACGCGTGCCTGGTCAGGGCTCGCTGGGGAGGCTGCGGCAGACGTTTTATCTGGGAACTAGGGAGGGGAGATCCCTGCTCACTGAAGCAAAGGCTATTTTCACAAATGGCTTAAAAGTGTCCTTCCTCAAACAGAGGAACTCCCAGAGAAAACCCAGAGGCACAACCCTAGGTAAGGGCAGGCAGTAGGATCATATAACGGACAAGAAGAATTTTAAAGGAGTAATTCAGGTGATTTCGAGAGCTGGATCCCAACATTAGTTTGAATTGATCAATCTGGGTTATTCTCCTATGACATAGAATAAAAAGTCACCCCTGTATCCGCTACTAAGAGAAGGCCTCACAATGCCCTTAGTAGTCATTGTTACCATTTACTGAATAAATATGATTCCATAACCATGTGTGGTAGCTGATACCACCTTCCTTTTCCAGATGAGGAAAATGAGCTTCCTTGTGAGTGGATCACGTTCCCTAAGTTGGCCCAGATGAAGTTCCCTCCTCCTGAGATGAGAATTATGTACAAGTCATTGATGAAGGAGGGGTGCCCAGGAGAAACCAGGAACTGAGCTGGGGGTAGGGGTGGGGAGGATAGGCCAGAGGAAAGAGGCTAGCAAGGGTGGGATTTCAGACAAAATTCCGATCCAACAGGGAAACGATTCAGGGCTGATTCTGTCTCAGAGTCACCCCCCCCCCCCCCACACACACACAGCAAGGGAGCTGGACTGACTACTAGTCACCGGTTAAGGGCATCCAGAGGGTTGTACCTTTCCAGCACTTGGCAGGCCTCTGAAGAGCACAGATGCAGGAGATTAGCAGCAAAAGCCAGCCAAAGCGAGGAGGGGGCGGGGAAATGAGAGAAAGAACCGCACCGTGGGGGCCTGGGTGACACCGGGTGTACCCTGCCCCAGGAAACCAAGGAGAGCTCAGACCCAGCTCTGTCTTCATCCTCAGCCCTTTCAGCGCAGCTTACTTTTGTTCTTGAGAGCTACTTGGGGGGAAAGACAGATCAGCACAGATAGGAAAAACGATGCTCAGCTTAAGTAACCAAACCAAGGTCATCTAGCTGGACGGGACCGGCCAGCACACAACCTGATTCTGACTCCAGATCCCTGGTCTCTTATCGCCACACACTGGGCTGCTTTCCCGAGCAGAACAGAGAAATAGCTCAGCAGTATCACAGGAGGGGTATTTGAAGCCATTCTTGACACCAAGTGTTCATCCATCACCACCTTGGAGTGCTTATAAATCCACAATCAGGAAGGGATTCCTTTGGGTGAGCACTGCCTCTCCACGGGGTCTCTGTTGAAATGCCAGGAACTGCAGACAGTTCCCCTCCCCATAGCCACATTCAATAGTTGGGTGAGGAGCTGCATTCTCATTTTGCAGTTGAGAAAATTGAGTCTCACAAAGGTCACTTCTCCAAGTCACACAGTACAGAGTAGAAGAGGCAGAAGGGGAAGCCTTCCATGTCTTGCCATCGTGAACGCTGTCTTATCTATGAAATTCCTGAGTACAGTGTGGTATCTCTCTGCTGTCTCTTGATCACAGTACCTGCTTCTCTTCATGGGACAACATTCCCTTCACATACAGTCTTGGAGGGAATGGGAAACTGGTGGGAGAGGCACTTTCCCTACCAACCCACTGGGCTCCTGATCCCAGGTGTCCAACTGGAGTTCCCTGTTCACTCTCATCTGCTCACAAGAGGGCATGTGGCCCAAGTAGGAACAATCAATGATTTGGAGAACAGTGATATGGATGCTAGGAAATGGCTACAATTATTGCTGAGATTGTAAATGCTAAAAGCCATGCAGATTTCAAGATTCCAAAACTATCTTCACAACCAAAGAAAAAAAATTACCTGTAAATAAATCCAATGCAGAATAAAATAGAGATGAAAGAATACGTGATGGGAGGAGAAAAATAAGAAGAGATGACAAGGAGGAAAGGAAGGGGGAAAGAGAAGTACTGGAATCCCCTGGGTCTAGCCAAGGCTAAAGGGACCAGTAACCACCTTAGACTTTCTAGTTACATGGAACATTGAAAGCTCTTGTCTTTCAGAAGCATGACATTCAGTTCCTGTCACTTCCAACCAAAAGGATTCTTACAAATATTATACTGTATAACGTTTGGGTATATATCGATATATTCATATTATTGATATACAATAGTAGATTTCAAACAATATAAAGAAATGTTTAAAAAGAAGCTTTTATTAAAACCATCCTGAGGAAAAAGAACAAAGCAGGAGGCATAACCCTCTCATACTTCAGACAGCACCATGAGGCTACAATCAAAATAGCATGCTACTGGCACAAAAACAGACATACAGATCAATGGAACAGAGTAGAGACCCCAAAATAAACCCACACACCTATGGACAAATTAATCTTTGACAAAGGAAGCAAGAATATACCATAAGGAAAAGACAGTCTCTTCAAAAAGTGGTGTTGGACGGTATTTTTCACAGAACTAGAACAAATAATTTCACAATTTGTATGGAAATACAAAAAACCTCGAATAGCCAAAGTAATCTTGAGAAAGAAGAATGGAACTGGAGGAATCAACCTGCCTGACTTTCTATAGCTCTACTTCAAAGCCACAGTCCATCAAGACAGTATGGTTATGGCCACAGAAGACAGACCAATATAGATCAATGGAACAGAAAGAAAAGCAGAGATAAATCCACGAATCCTATGGACACCTTATTCTTTGACAAAGGAGGCAAGGGATATACAATGGAAAAAAGACAACCTCTTCAACAAGTGGTGTTGGGAAAACTGGTCAACCACTTGTAAAAGAATGAAACTAGAACACTTTCTAACACCATACACAAAAAAAAAACTCAAAATGGATTAAAGATCTAAATGTAAGACCAGAAACTATAAAACTCCTAGAGGAGAACATAGGCAAAACACTCTCCGACATAAATCACAGCAAGATCCTCTATGACCCACCTCCCAGAATATTGGAAATAAAAGCAAAACTAAACAAATGGGACCTAATGAAACTTAAAAGCTTTGCACTACAAAGGAAACGATAAGCAAGGTGAAAAGACAGCCCTCAGATTGGGAGAAAATAATAGCAAATGAAGAAACAGAACAAAGGATTAATCTCAAAATATTACAAGCAACTCCTGAAGCTCAATTCCCAGAAAAAGAAATGACCCAATCAAAAAATGGGCCAAAGAACTAAACAGACATTTCGTTCCAAAGAAGACATACAGATGGCTAACAAAGACATGAAAAGATGCTCAACATCACTCATAATTAGAGAAATGCAAATCAAAACCACAATGAGGTACCATTACACGCCAGTCAGGATGGCTGCTATCCAAAAGTCTACAAGCAATAAATGCTGGAGAGGGTGTGGAGAAAAGGAACCCTCTTACACTGTTGGTGGGAATGCAAACTAGTACAGCTGCTATGGAGAACAGTGTGGAGATTCCTTAAAAAACTGGAAATAGAACTGCCATATGACCCAGCAGTCCCGCTTCTGGGCATACACACTGAGGGAACCAGATCTGAAAGAGACACGTGCACCCCAATGTTCATCGCAGCACTGTTTATAATAGCCAGGACATGGAAGCAACCTAGATGCCCAGCAGCAGATGAATGGATAAGGAAGCTGTGGTACATATATACCATGGAATATTACTCAGCCGTCAAAAAGAATTCATTTGA